>NW_027280538.1:147500-230000 GCF_046629955.1 Centroberyx affinis
AATACCATAATTAATGTAAAATAAGATGTAGAATAAAAACCCAGAGTACATAGAATGCATAACATTTTAAAAGAAGTGCAGCAGTGCATAAGTGCGAAGATGCATGGCTTAGTCCCTCCAAGTTTTGGTCCCTAGCGTAGCAGTTCTGCCCTTTCAAATTTTGAAATTTTGACCTTTTACCTTTAGGCCGATCTTTTTTAAATACCAAAACTTTAAACGCCAGAACAGTGTGCAGATGTGCTTCCAAGCTTTGTCAAAATCAGACCAACGGTGTCTGAGATATCACCTGATATACAGAGATAGAAGCAAAATATTTTTAATTTGACAAATTATCTTTCTTTCTGCAACAAGAGGCAAAATAGCATTCTTTATTTATTTGTTTTTGTTAGGGAAATGAAGTCAAGCAAAGTTTTACTGTAATAAAGCATCAGTCCGGCCTGCTCTCTGCCTCTGTGTCGGCCCCTCCAGCAAAAGCTTAATAGTTTGTTGTCTACCAAATACAGGAAATATGTTGATTTACACTCCTGTTGAAGAGGAATAATCTGTTTTTTCAAGTCAGGACAGCAGATCACTCACTATCATCTCCTGTAACCTGAAATGGGGCTGGGCGATAATTCAATATTATCGTTTATCGTCTTTCAGTGGAATCATATCGTGATGATATGAAGATATTTTGATATCGTGACACACATTTCTGCTGTCTAAATTGATGATGATAAGCAAATTTTACTTAAAAACTCTCATAAAATGAGGTATGGTAGGAATATTATTTGAAAATTTCAGTTTTGTTTGACATCACACCTAACATTACCATTCGGTTCAATGAGATGAACATTCATTTGATTATTTAACGTGATTTGGCATACATGAACCATATCGTGATATATATCGATATTGAGAAAAATTCTTATGATTATCATGATATTGATTTCAACCATATCACCCAGCCCTAACCTGAAAATCTTCCAGAAATATTTCATGAATACTTCCCCAAATCACACCCCCACTCCCATATCCTGTACAAACCCTCTTTCCTTACCCAGCTCTTCCCTATCATACATGAACATTCTGGGGTCACAGGAATATTTTATTACATTTATTGTTTGGGCGCTGTGTTGTTAGGAGGTCTGACCCTTGACCTCCTAACAATTGGCCGCTTGTAACGTTGGTGATCTAGGAGCTGAAGCTTGTTTTACTGTTGCACTCGTCGTAATTCGCTGTGATTCAGAGCGTCAGTTAAACGGCTGAAATGTGAAATGTGAAAGCGTCCCAGGTTGCGGCTCACCTTGGATAAACCCATTAACACCTTCCTTCTCTGCCTGTCATCTGCATTCACCTGACACAGCGCCGATAATATCTTTATTATCTGTCACAGTGTGACCTCCAAAGAGGCAATTTACAGGCGATTATGCTCTTTACCCAGCTGTCTGGGATAATTTATATGACTAACATGGTGGAATCATCTCTGCTGCTTCTATCCTGCATCAGTACTGCAGGCAGTTCTCTCTGGAAATGTATACTGTAAAACCAAATCAAGATGTTTGTATTGTAACTGAAAGCGTTAAGGATTTTTCCCAGGAAAGAGCTACCAGACAGTGGACTGGATATACCAGTCAACAGTTTGGACACACCCGATTGAAGCCATTTTGATCTAAAGGCTTCTGCTGAAATGCTTGAAATTTTGTTTCTTAGACAAATATAAATAGTGAAGTTGATCCTATGTATGAATTTCTTTCCAAAGCCTTTGCCTTTCCATCAAGGCAAAGGGCGGCTGCTTTAAAGAATCTTAAATATAAGATAGTTTTGATTTGTTTAACACCTTTTTGTGTTATTTCATAGTTTTGATGTCTTTACTGTTATTCTAAAATGTGAAAAATTGAAAAAAATAAATAAAAATGTGTGTCCAAACTTTTGACTGGTAGTGTAGATTGCAAGTAGCCATTAGTCACCATTTATTTAGATGAAAATATGCTGGTTTATTACTTTAAAACTGTCTTTCAACCAACTTCTGGCAGCTGAAAGGACAGCAAAAAACCAAACAGTTAAAAGTCGGACTTCTTCCACAGATACATCTCTGTTCCTGTGGCTCCTGGTTGAGCCGCTCTCAGCTGCTGTTTGCAGAAAACACAATTAGGAACTTTAGTTAAACACAGAATTCATTAATTATGCATGGCACCAGAATATTCCTTGTTGCCATTATGCAATATTCATCTGAATAATTCAGCACTAAAATACAGACATCTTAATGTGACACTGCTGTCTGAAAGAAGGCCTTATGGCTTATTAACATAAAGTTCAACAGCTCAGCATGCTTCATATTAAGACTGGAATAAGGGTGGTGGGAATTAATGATGAGAATTTTTTCAAGCTTTATTTAACCAGTTAGACCAGTTGAAATTAAAAAATATTTCATAAGAGACCTGACTAAAACGGTTGCATTAAGATAAGCTGCAAACAACAAACAGTGAACAAAAGCAAAATAAAATCAAAATCACATAAAAGGTAAGAGCAATGTCAAAATGTGTCATATATTCCACCTCTGATACTCTTTCTCTGTCAGTCTGTGAAGTGTCATTTACTTGGAGTGAGTCACGTCCGTACTCAAAACTCACCATTGCATGCTGGTCTCTCTCCTGCTCCTGTGGGTGGAGAAACTGGTCTCTCTCCTCTTCTACGATGGATTTCTCCCTGTATGATTGCTGAACGTCTCTTGGTGCAAAAATGGCGGCTCTAGAAAGAAGCCCTCGCTCTTTGATTCTGAGGGACTGACACCAAAACCTGACGTTTACCGCTGAGGTTTTACATCCTGAAACATTTTCTCATATCAAACTCCATCGTAGCTGCTGGAGATGTTTTGTTGGATAACTAAGAAGAAAAATACACCACCAGAAATCCACAGTACATTGCCAATAGCTGTTTTTTTTAACAGTGTTACAGTGTTTTGGGATGGATTTTTCCTTGAGCCACACAAAAAGGCAGTAGGCCAACAGCAGAGCAGCTCAAGCCTAAATAAGTCTGGGCTAAACAAAGCATGGAAAGCTCCTCCTGGGTTCCCCTTAAGATCCCGCATGATCTGTTTAAACTCACCAAGAGAGACCAGCGCTTTCGGTTTTTAATCATTTTGCAGCGAAGTCCATGAGGACGGAGCAAAATAAATGAAGGCCCTTTTGCCTCGTTCAGTTTTAACCTCAGGGACGGATAACACAATCAATTCTTATGACTATAAACAAAACTTTCAACTATTTTTTTCCAGGTATAAATGATAAGAATATGAGGCAGAGTGAAAAACAATAATTTCCCACCGTCTCTGATGCGTTGGAGGGAAGTTGGCGCTCAATTGCCGGTCAAGGTTGTGCTGAAACTAGTGATGGGAATTGCGGCTCTTTGAAGGGAGCCAGATCTTATGGCTCTGTTCCTTTCCGAGAGCCGGCTCATCGTTCTTTTTTCTTTTTTTTTAGGGGGGCGGGGGTTAGTAGGTTTATCTGCGAAATAATCACTAGGATAATGATAGGGTAAGATTTGGATCAGATTCAAACTTAGACATCCCACCAATATAATTTCATTTCGCATGTGTGGACTAGGTTTAGCAGCACTAAATTACTCGTATTACCAGACCTAATGTCAATAATCTGCATTGTAACCATTACACAAGGTGATGCCATTTCCCTCTGCTTTATCAGTGAATTTACTACTTTGAATTTACCCTCTGTATGAAATGTGTTATGTAAATAAAGTTGCCTTGCCTTGAATGCAATTCATGCAACACTTAATATTAGAAAACGTTTTATTGGCACAATAAAAAAACAAGTATAATGAGCTTTTGTGCAAAACAGATTTTAGTGCAAATCAGATAGATAAACAATTATCTGAAAAACATTTCACACAAGAAAATTTTTAAGAATAAATAGTAAAACAACTTATCAAAATAATAATACTTTGTGCAAAAGGCCCATACTACAGCCAACTTCTGAACAATATTTCAAGTATTATAAAAATAGAAAAAAAAAAAAAAAAAAAAATTGAGAAAAATATACAGATACTACTAGTACAAACCCTGCAATGGACTGGTTCTCACTGTTAATGTAAAGGAGAGTGGATTTTTACCTTGCGAGGCAGCTGGATTCGCGAGATCAGGATCACGCGAGACCATCTGGCGCGTCAGGTTAAGTGGATTTAGGGCAGGCAGTGAAATTTGGGCACAACGATAAAAAGAACGGCTCTCACCAAGTACGACTCGGTTCCCTTCGTTCGTACCAAAGAGCCGTCGAAAAGAATCGGATCGTAACATCACTAGCTGAAACTCCCCCACTGGACTGGATTTATTATTGATAAGAGACCGGGGAGGCTGATGGGACTCGGGTGGAGAATGGGAAGGTGGAGGGACGTGAGAGCAGAGCGGACTGAGGTGGAGGGGAGCATCGTTGCTGAAACACCCAAATGATGAGATGGTCACATGGAGATCGGATGTCAACAATTTTCCTGTCATGGGGGTGATTTGTTTTTAACACAGATGGGGGGAGAGAGGGGTAATATTGTTAAAGACAGAAATTTGCGATAAAAAAAACGTATTTTTTATCAGGTAAGTTTACCTATCTAGGTAGTGAAATGAATGAACTTGGTAGGTTAATGATTCTTGCAAATTTCTGACTTTAATCTCAGAAATTCAGAGTTTCTTTTCTGAATATTACCCCCGCGCCCCCCGGCTGCGGTTAAAAAACACAAAACAAAAAAAAAAACACCGGCAATGGCCGTAATACACTGTCGTATTTAATATGTTTATAAAGTTGTGTGTAAAATCAAATGCATGACAGAGGTGAAAATAGAGGTGGAAAGAGAATCTCTCCTCCTGATAGTCGTCGAGAGGCAGCAAGGGCGAATCATACAAAGCTGTTGAAAGTTTGCCGTTCTCACAGTGTGACTGGGATTAGACAGCCAATATTTATCCTATGTAGTTACATTCTGTCTATTTGTCTGATTAACCAAGATATGCACATAACACAGTGTGTGTTGTAAGTAAACAGGGAAGACAGTGAAGATAGAAAGGAGTTCAAGATATTGAGCAGCTTCTGAAATATCAGACATAAGGATGCAATTGAATTTCAAATGATCAAAGATGGCAGAGAAGCCTCGAGGTTAGAGGTTAGCTTGAGATCGGAAAGTCGCCGATTCAAATCCCTGGACCAGCTGGGAAATGTGGGAGGGGAAAGAATCGATCTCTCTCCTCCTGCAACACCTTTGTGGCCTTGAGGAAGATGCTGAAGCCCAGTTAGTCCAGTGGATCTGCTCAGTGCTGAACAGGAGAAGACTCTAAAGAACTGGTCCCCATTGACTTCAGTTGTTTTGGAGAAGGCTGCTACCAAGTTGTGCTGGCAGCCTCCCTGTGTGTTATATGGACTAACAAACTTCACCTGTGTTTCAACTGGTATGAGGAGGAGTAGATGATGACAGAATTTTCATTTTTGGGTGAACTATTCCTTTAAGTTTAGGCAACTAAAACAACTTGGTTAAGGTTTGGGAAAGATTTAGTCCTGATTACTGTAAATAAGAAAAATTAACCTAAAAAATTGTATTTGACTCAAGAGAAATTTCCTTCCTACAAGCTGGAAATTGAACTCTGGTCTCTGGCATTGAAGCCAAACTCACCGCCCATCCACCACCCGACCACAACACCCTGACTGTCCACTGAGCTGCTTCAATGAGACACTGCTTTCTGTTTATATTCGTGTCTCCTTCATGTAACCGTTTCCTTCTGTGAAAACAGAATTTTAACACTTTACGCACCACCGACACGTAATTTAGTGTTAACAAGTCGTTTTCATTTCACTTATTTGTGTGAGTTCAAACTCTTCCACAAGCTATTTGAGCTAGAGAGAGATGTTAAAAATCAATCTTCTCATGCAACTAGCAGTGAAAAGTAGAGTCATCAGGAGCATCAGCTGGTTTATAAAGGTTAATAACAGACAATTCAGACAAGGACCTGATGAAAATCCTACAGTCTCTTATCGACTTCACCACATAGAGATTTGCCCTTCTAGCTAGGATAATAACACAGCCTCGTGTCTGTGGCAGCGGTCAATACATGAAATAAAGCAAGCATGGAAGAAAGAAAGCAAAGAAGAGAGAGAGAACGAAGGGAGAAGAAAGAGGAGAGGCTCTGACTTCAGTAATTGGAGGAGCGGAGAAGAGAAAGGAAGAGGTTTCTTGCGTAACGTGTGGTTTCTGTCAGGATTAGTCACCGCGTTAGTTTGTTTCCTCAGCCTGGCAACCTACATACACAAGAACAGATGGATAACCCACATCCAATACACCTGATGTCCCTGTGTGTGTGTGTGTGTGTGTGTGTGTGTGTGTGTGTGTGTGTGTGTGAGAGAGAAAGTGTGTAAGTGTGTGTGTGTGTGTGTGAGAGAGAGAGAGAGAGAGAGATCTATGTTTCTGTTAGCTTGCGGGGTGTTTGTGTTTGAGTGTGTGTGCATGTGAGTAAGTAAGCAGTCCATGATACTGTCTGTAAGGATGCTTATGTATGTGGTGTGTGTGTGTGTGTGTGTGTGTGTGTATTCAGTTTTGTAAGTTTGTGTGTTTGCAATTGTGTGTGTGTGTGTGTGTGTGTGTGTGTATGCATGCATATGTGTTGTGTGTGTCTGTTTGTTTTCATAAGCATGCATCTGCGTTTGTGTATGGAGAAAGGCATGAATGTGTGTGTGTGTGTGTGTGTGTGTGTGTGTGTGTGTGTGTGTGTGGGTGTGTATGTGTATAGGAATGAACATCCTCCCTCTCAGAGCGGATCTGACTGATTTCCCCACGGTCAAACAATCTCAGCCCCTGCCCACACACACACACACACACACACACACCCTCAACAAAATGTACGTGTGTGTTAAGCTACACAAGTGTGTGTGTCTGTGTGTGTGTGTTTGTACATTACACAAAAAAAAAAGTGGCCTAGCCTTTTTGTGCTCTTGTGTGTTTGTGTTGGTATGTTATACAAAAAAATAGTCTTTGGGTGTTCCTGTGTGTGTGTTTTTGTATTTGTTTGTGTGTGTGTGTGTTCATGTATTTGTGTGTGCACAAAAATCTGTTCTTCCGACATGACATAAGAGCGACCCTCATTTGCCCCCGAGCACATGAGAGGAGAGAGAGAAAGAGAGAGAGAGAGTATGTATATGTATGTGTTTGTATGTGTGTGTGTGTGTGTGTGTGTGTGTGTGTGTGTGTGTATTGCAGAGACACACTGAAACGTCAGCTATTTCCAAGAGTCCAATATTTTCCGCCACAGTCAACAGCAGCCTGGAGGCACAGAGGAAGCTCCCATTTGGTCCTGAGTCTGTACGCCCTCCTTCATACCCCCACCACACACACACAGACACACACACACACACACACACACACACACACAGACACACACACACACACCCTTGCCTCCCTGGGTATAATTAAATATTTGGGGAAACTGCAGACAATAATACGGAGAGAGAGCGTCTCTTTACTTTGATCAAAGCTGCAGTTGACGAGTCCCCAGCGCGTTCACTTTTTATTTCACCAGTTTACCAAGTGGGTTTAGAAATGAAGAAGAGACAAACCTGCACACACACACACACACACACACACACACACACACACACACACACACACACACACACACTACACTCTAAACAAAAAAGCTTCATTATAGAACCACAAAATGGTTCTTTTACCCTAGCAGAACCCTTTATGGAGCCACAAAGAACCCCTTAAAGTAATAATCCACCATAATACAACAGTGATCCAACCTATATCCAGTTGATGAAATCTTCTCCACTGTCTGTTCTAGTGATGCGTTTTACATTTCCGGTTTGTGTGGAATAAACAGAAGAAGAAGAACTGGGTAGTCAGCATGAGCAGTGATAGCCACCATGGCTGAACAGACAGAGAAAAGAGAAACTCAAACTGCATCAACAGGAAAATCCAAGCTCCGCCCACACTGTGTGATTGACAGGTGATCTGTGGGAAGTGCAGTGCAGAAACACCACAGCAGTGAGGCTGAGGGACAAAGATGGAGACTGAATAAAACAAGGAACTAAAGCATTATCACTGTAAGCATCCTAAATCAGCAAATTTAAACAAACTTTAAAAATCCCACCTGGTTTTTATTCTGATTCACAAGTTGTTTTTATTTTAACTAAATCAGAGGATTGGTTGACTCATTACAGATCGATTTTTTCTCTTTTTGTGCTTTGGTCCCCTTCTCTCAAAAAAGTTTTCATCATCGAGCTCACTGCACCCTGGGAGGATTCGGCGGACGAGGCTTATGAGCGAAAACGTCTACGCTGCCGAGCTAGCTGCTGGAGCACAAACATCGAGGCTGGATCACTGAAGTCCGCCCTGTGGAGGGGGGGGTGCAGAGGCAACATCTACCACCAGACTGCTCAGAGACATGGGAATCAGAGGCCAGAGCCTGCGCTTAGCCATCAAAGCTGTGTTGCAGCCAGTGGCTTTGGATGAAGAGGCAAGACCCCTGCTGGGCCCCGAAGTAGCAGGCCAGGATGACACGGGGGGGGTTTCTGGGACGCCAGAATTCACTGTTGAGCCCTCCAGAGACGTCCTGGGCTCATCAACTAAACATCAAGGAAGGAGGGCGCCAGGGTAGGAATTTCCCATCGTTGGCCCTCGCTCTGGCCGTGATGCCCGTACGCCCCTACGGCCACCATGGCATTTGTGCCCTGCTACTGTCAAAATCTCGAAGTTGCTTTAAAAGCGTCAGTGGTCTCTTAGAACTGCTAGCTTGTAGCAGGCTACATTAAATTCATTTCTGTATATCAAGAAAACGGGAGTGCAACTGAGAAGGACTTGCAGGTAAGCAAGCTAGCTAGTTATCGATAGATAGCTGACTTATTTAGTGCTTAACTGAATCAAACCTCTCTGTTTTTAATACCACTTAACGTTAATACTTAATATGTTAGTATTAAATGTGTATGTATAGCCTACACATGCATATACGTCTATGTGCATGTGGGCTGGAGTGTGTGTGTATGTGGGCATGTAGCACGTAGTTGTGTGTATGTATCCGCAGGGGTGTATATATGTGTATGAGTGTATACGGGCATGTATATATGTATGTATGCATATGTATGCACATGGACATACTCTCCTCATGATGCCTCCATTACTAGAAACAATGTAACTAACCTGTCCACTCCTCTTATATTTTTACTTTATACTATATGTAAAAAGATTCAATAAACTTTCATTAAAAAATAAATAAATAAATAACTTAATACGTTAGTGACTTACTTCGATACAGCCACCAGATGGCGACGAAGAGCCAGAGCTCCCACCATAGAGCTCCAGTCTGTCTGGACTGAAATGGCTGGTGAAAATCCCCGGAAGATCGCTATGAGTCAGTCTCAAACTTACGGTAGAAACGTGAGTAACTAAAATCTGCCGTTTTTGGCGAAAATAACATAAGCCTTGGTGAAACATTTTGGCAAGAACATAGATTTTTGTCAGTGTGACTGAGAGACTAAAATGTGAAGTTTGACTGCTACGTTTCCCCGGAAATGGCGGAGGTTGTATCGTTCCAATCGTGGTGTGTTTAGGGTCATTGGAAAGCTCGGAATTTCTAGTTTCCAGCAATACCAAGCAAGCATGTTATTGTAGACAGAGAAGAAAATTATCCCGGATTTTTTGATCACAACTTGCTCTTATATTTACGAAGTTTATATTTGTACGACTTTATTGTTAAAAATACTTCGTAATAAGACATAGTTTGGACAACATACAATTGGTTTATGGATTCTGAAAGCTGAAGACCCCATGTTTTCAAAACAGTATAACATTCATATCTTCTATTAATATTTGTAGGCTCCAAATCCTCAAAGACTCTCTCTCTCTCTCTGCTTGCACAAAGGATACTGACATCTTATCCTGTGTTTTTGAAATCTCTTAAGGTTTCAAGGTTCAACTTAATTTGTCCCCAAAAGTGGGCGCTGGTTTTTGGACACAAAAAAATAAAAACCTATCATTTTGTCAGCCAGTTTGCCTCAACTTTCACCCTGAAAAATATTACACACACACACCCTCACACACATAGACAGACAGGCACACACACACACACACAGACATACATGCTGAAAAATGGTCTTGCGCTCTGTTTTCTCAATCTCAGTCTATCTCACTTTTGTTCTTCCCGTCTCACTATCCATCCTGCCCCCCCGTCTGTTTGAGGCTTCTTGCTGAATAAATAGCCTATAGTTAGACCCATTGACCCAGCCCACGCACACTTAGTAAAACACAGCTCCACAAGCACAGTCTTAATTCAATTTATCTGCCTTGCATTATTCATGAGGGAAATCATCTCACTGCACACTTATTTTCAGTGTGTATGTGTGTGTGTTTCCATGCACCTCTAGTGTATATGGATGTGTATTGGTATGTGTGTGTGTGTGTCTGTTCCTGTATGTGTGAGAAAATGTGTGTAATATTTCAGCTGTTTTCAGGGATAAAGTTGACGCAAACTGGCTTAAAGACTGATGATTTCCACTCTTGCTTACTGAAGTAAAGCTGCAGTTTGAGAGCGTTCATGACTACAATTACTTTTCTTTGGTCCGAGCGATAGTGGAAACATTGCATTTCTGTAGTTGGTTCATTTAGGTTCATGCTATCCAATTACAAGCGAACCAGGGGCCGGATTCACCAATGTGTTCTTAAGATAGATCTTAAGAAATGACATAAGAGGAAATTTTAGGAAGTTCTTAAGTAGGCTCTTAAGTGCAATTCCTCAAAATTTTCTTAGTAACAGTCTTATTTCTTACAAATTTCTTTACTTTTCCAACTTAAGAACTTCTCAAAATAGGGCCTGAATTAATTCTGGTTAATAAACTTTAGGTTTACTGCCATTGAAGCTAGGAGACAAGGCTAGGAGGCTAGGAGACAAGGCTAGGAGACAACCCAAAGTGCTTCCATCTACAAAACAATTGGGGAAAAACCTATTTAGGGCAACTAGGGCAAAGATTTAAACATTGGTTGCTGTTGGTAACTTTAAAATTTGCTAGCTTATTTTCAACAGACATGAGACAGAGGCCTACCTGGCCCTACACCAAATAAAGCTTTACAATAAATGTTCATCTTAATGTTAGGTGTAGGGGAACCTATGAAGACTTTGAACTATAACCTACTTGTCTAAAATGTGTTTAAATATATGATATTAGAGGCTTACCTTTTCACTGTAGGAGTTTTAAGACAGGTGAAGGGCCGTCTTAAAGTTAAGAAAAAAATCAAGAGCAAATTTTAGAACTTTCATTTCAAGAATACCATTTATTCCTAAGTTTTTTCTTAGGAAGAAACATAAGAAGAAAGTTAAGAAAATATATAAGAACTGTTTTTGAGAACAGCATTTTTCCTGGGTTTTTTTCTTAAGACTAAAGTTAAGGCCCCAGAGCTTGTAAACAAAAGTCACATGACTCACAAGTTGCTTGTTTATTGGGAATTTGACGACAAAACGTGAACATGCTGTGTCCAAAACCTGCTGTTCATTCATTCATCATTTTCACATTATTTTGTGTCCATATCACGTAATCTGCGTTTCACAACATTTTTTGATGGCGGCTGTAGTAACTGCACCCACACCGTCATTGTCATCACACATCTGGAAGGGCCTTGCATCCTGTGTGTGAGCCTCTTCCCTGATAACGGATCAGGAATGTGGATGGAAAGTGGTTGGATCGTAAAGGAGGCCACTGACCTCTTGGTAAATCACTCCATTTTCACCCTAAGAGCTGATATCAAGGACCAGACCTGGTAAATAACCATAAAACACCAACACTCAGCCCTGTCTTTGGTAATCCCCAAAGAGACAGAGAGTCTGAGATGACACCCATTGGAATGTTGCCAAAATCAAGAGAAATCTTTGATACAGACTCATGAAACTTTGGGCATCACATTGTGGTGGACTCTAATGTATGTGACTAATTTTATGTGTAACTGTGATGTTTTATATAATAGTTATTTACGTTATTCAATTTCGTTATGTTTACATAGGGCTTCGATAGCCATGTTTGATATTAAAGTGTTCAGGAATTTGTGCTGACTTTAATAATGTTAATGTTACGACGGTCAATTATAGTGTATAGATCTGGGAACCAAAATTAGGGTTTCATGCATATGTAATGAGCCGTAAAACTAGACATGCCAGCCCACGCACACACCCCTCAACTGATCACAACAAAACCAAACACACACATTTCCAATGCGGATTTCATGCACTTTACGTGGTCGCGACACGTGTGCTAACGGAGTCTGACAACAACTTTGTTCCAAAGTTTGTCTCCAAAGACGGACTCAACTGCATCATCATCACAAGCCAAGACGAAAGCCTGTTTCATCTGAAACAGTGAAGATTGCCTTGCTGCCTGCCTATCTGCCTGACAAATACACACACACCAGCACGTGTGTCTGTGTGTCCTGCCTGCTACAACCTCACTATCAGCTGTCCTGCTGAGGTTAACTCTGAAGAATCATCAGAACCTCCAGAGTGGGTCGGCGTTAGCCTTGAGAGACCCACAGCCCTGTCCAGCAGCCTGCGTGCTCCAGCCTGCGTGCTTCACTCTGCTGCGGCCTGCTGAGATCAACTGAACAGACGTCGGATCTTCATCCTCCAGCACCTCGTCGAGCCGAGACTCCTCACAGCCTCCCGGCCTCAGCGTGCTTCATCTCCCTCCGGACCTTCGCTGGTGTCGTATGTACTGATCATTGTCCGCTGGGCATCATATCATACATCACACATAGCTATTCCATTACATTCACACTTCACACACATATCACACACTTTATTACGGCTCCCTATAGTTATAGTAGCCTGACCATTCAGTTATTCAAAGATTCATTTGAGTCAGTTTTCCAGATAGTTATACTGTCGCCCCTTTATTCCTATCTTGCTGACTCATGTCTTCCACTGCTCTTCTTCCATGATTGTGTCTGCTGAAATGTTGGTTTAATTATCAGTATTGCATATTTACATGATCATCTATTCCTATTGCCATTGATTCATCACAATTCATAGGTATACCTTTGTATATACTGTACTATATTCACTTGTATTTACCTGATTATTGAGTGTGCTTTAGTTTAGTAATAAACATATTATCTTGCATAAAGTCACCTCCTGTGTTCAGTGTGTGGGTTTAAATTCAAACATGCCGAGAATTCACTCCTTCAGATGAGACCTGTTGATGCTGTCTGTTATCTGGTGCCCCGTTCTTAATTCTCATTGAAGCTAACTCTAAATTATATTGATATCAGACACCATTAATACCTATCACCACTACATATCTGGTGCCGCCGTGTGAGGCGGAGTTGTTTGAATTGCCCATACATTTCTGGCACAGCCCGTGGCGGATTTGCTTGAATTACCCACACAATCAACTCAATATTCAGTGTTCATATTTTATAGCAGAAGGTATAGGTGTGGCTCATGTGCTTGTTGTACTGGGAGTACTGATTGATGATGCTTGTCCTGTCATAAGAAAAGTGCTGAAGACTGCGGCTATTGCCTTAGTTAAAATAGCAGCTCAAGTTGTGCACTATTAGTGCAGTGATATTAATGTTGCAGTATTGTGTGGCATCCACCATTATACTGTTGATTGAGGCATTAACGCCTGATTATGCGTGTACCGCATCCTAGCCGATAATAGTGCTATGAGTGTAGCTCATTAGTCACTAGGCTTATTCTGTCTAGACTGTTGTTTTGAAGTGCTGATCTATACGGACGTGCCTATAGATTCAGTCAAGCGATCGCATGGTGTAAAGTTCCTTGGTGATAAAAGTCTAGCCCACTTTTATCGTCTCTGCTGGGCCGCAGATATAGGAACATAATTTGGGTAAATATCCGCTTGTAATGAGTAATTGAATGAGTTTGTAACTTGTTGCTGTACACTCATAGCTGGAGACCTGTGTTTACCCCCAGAGTTGCTCAACAGATTATAGCTGCGCTCGTAGCCAAGCTAACTTCTCAAGCTGTGTTGTAAGCTATTCAGTGAGACCCTCTTGCTTAATGCTCAAATAGACTAAGCCAAAATCGTGTCGAGTGTCGCCGCACAATCACCACTGTGAGCCACAGGGCCATAAGTAAATTTATTGTGTGTAGCGCTTCTCTTGCCGGCCTCTGTGCCCCCAATCTGCATAAATTCCACCTCTGGTGCATCACCGTGGTGACGTTGCAGTAGACCGCTCACGTTACAGCGCCAACCTCCCACAGTGGAGAACAGCGTAACTGCCGGTTGTAGTTCATTGTAAGCCCACCTCTGTGGCAAAATTGTGAGTGCAGTGCACTTCACCTAAAGTGACTAATCAGACGATTAGGTACCATTAGCATACTATTGTGTGAGTGTCTTGGATCAGAGAGGCCTACTAACCAGGCCTGCACCCAAGCATTGTGGCTAAGCTAATCGCTTTAGCCTTTACCACAGAGTAAGGTGTGCTAGCACCCTCCTAGCCTAGCCTAGCCTAGCCTAACAACCTAGCCTAGCCTAGCATATGCTCATTTCAGTTAAGCTAATAGCCTTAGCATAGCATAGGCCGTGCTCTCCTAAACAAATAGGGATTTCTAGCACCCTCCTAGCTTTTATGCATGCTCACATAAGCTAAGCTACTAGCCTTTAGCATGGCTCTAGTTCACTGAACAATAGTGTCTCTAGCATCCTAATTAGCCTAGCCTAAGCTAACTAGCCTAATGCTAGCTGCATGTGCGTGAACAGACTGGCTTGCTAACCCACTCATTAGCAGAGCTCAAGGCCTGCTTGTCTTAGCAGTGGTATTATATTAGCCAGTGTTTGCTTGAATAAATTGTGCTCACTAACATCCTTAGCCTTTAGCACAGATAGCTGTAATATGAATGCCCTCTTCCACTAATTGCATTCATTCAATTGGAACATCCAATTTGATTTTGAAATCTACTTTAAGTTGGGATCGACGACCTCCCACCTCAACCTTTCAGTGCAGCCTTGCAACTATAGCACACTATTCTAACAGTTTGGCTTGCTGCATTCCTTAGCCATCTGTTTAACTGCATGCTTGTTGCCTGTCGGCGTGTGCACACATTCACTATTATTTCTAATTAGTGTTGTGATAAGCAATCTGAGTAATTGTGACCCACTTAGTATAGAGTTGAATCAACCAATAAGTGAAGTACACAATGGCACCAAAATTTCCTATCATGGAACAACTTGTGAGTGTTCCACCTGACACACTCAACCCGGCGAACATGGAGAAAATTAAAAATGATACTGACCCGGAGTCAGAACTATTAAAGAAGCAGAATGAAGCTCTAATGAAGGCCACCATGGCCATGACTGACCTCCTAGCCCAGGTTGAGATGAAAGACAAACAAATAGCAGAGCTGACCCATCATAGTGACGAAATCGCAATCCTTAAAAACCAGGTCACTCAACTCACTCGATATCTTGATAAGTTTCACCAGCGAACCTGGGAAACAGAGACGAAACTGAGAGATGTGAAATGCAAATATACTGCGGAGAAAGATTCATGCAATAAATACATGAATGAGCTTCAACAACAAAAGGAAGCCTTGCAAGAAGCACAAGGTAAGTATGAAGACCTCCTAAAGGAGCATGAGGCAACTCAACTGGAGTGTGCCACCACAAAAGGTAAGTATGAAGACCTCCTAACGAAGCATGATGCAGCTCAACTGGAGCTTGCCGTCACTAAAAAGGAGAATGAGTTCATCTTATCTGAGAAGACGAAGCGGCAGGAGATCTTGAAAGATGCCCTCCCTGCTACCATCTTGATGAATGAAGGTCATGAGAATGGAGCGCGTCCCCATGGCTTGAGTACAGTTGAACCGACGGTGGACAGCGTCACTTCCATCCCAGCTGTGGAAGGAGCCTTCCCTCCTCCTCAGACTCCCCGAGCGGATCTTGAAGATGCACATCAATGTCATCAGCCTCCAGCTCCACTGGGCATGCATACAATAGACCTAGACAAAATCGCTAGGAATATCTTGAAATTTAACCCTGTCCTGGGTGGCTCAAACGACACAGCGACGTACCTCAGACAGTTGGAGTACTACCTTCGGAGACATCCAGAAGCACAATTGGATGACAAGGTGTACCTCTTGAAAGTCACCTCCAGTCGAGAGGTCAACAGCTTCATTGAACGTCAAGTTCCTGAAGTCCAAGCTAACTACGACTTGTTGGGTCAGGCCCTGACGCGGGAATTTTCAAATGTCAGTGACAATGAACCTGACTTAATAACCGCCATGACTGTTAAACAGTCCAAGAATGAATCACCTCATGCCTATTACCACCGCTTGCGAAAGGCATTCTTCGGTAATAGGAATGAACCAGGAATGGAAGAAGAAAAGTCATTTAAACAACTCTTCATTCGCAATCTGCATCCAGCGACCAGCCTCCACCTAGGCGTTGCTGCAGACGAAAGCATAATGTCTAGTCTCCAATTGCGCGAACTTGCCACTAGGGCGTTCAACAAATTGAAAGTGCCGCAAAGTAAGTCTGCTGAGCACCATGTTGTTGTTAACAATCTTAACTCAAAGGCCGTAGGCCTACGACTTGAGGGTGTGCCAACCTCGCACACTCCGCCCATGGCCATTAAGCCATCGCGCTCACCATACAATAAAGATTCTAGGTTTCGCTCCAAGCAAACTTACTTCCAGTCAGGTGAGTCTAGAGCTGGAAACCATCCAACTGGCCAACACGAACGCCAGCCCGTACGTAACCGCCCGTCAACGCGAGACTACGGTAACGATAGGACTTATAAGAGACCAGATGAACACCATCATCGCTATGGATCCCAGAATGATAGGTGGCGCCAAAGGTCATTCCGCCGCCACCATCGTTACCGATCCCAAAATGATGCACCGCATAGAGAAAGCCAAGATCATGGTAAATCATTCAACATGTCAGCTGATGAATTGAGATCCATGTGTAAAGAATTCACCTGCAGAGCGTTTGAGAAAATGCTCAGAGGAAAGAATGGTAAGCAGTTATGACTAGCGGCGGTGGACGATGATCCACCAAAGGATGAGCATAAACGCTCCAAGACCGGCTTGCCTACGACAACTGAAACCAAACAGAACACATGTGTAACTCAGACAGTGATTCCTAACATTGGCAACAGCCAAACCCTGAATCCTGGAGAAACATGTGATGATTTGTATTTGAGGCCAGACAATGTGCCAATGCCTGCCAAAGCTGAAGTTGCAACACTGAAGAGAAGACCGCCTTTCCGCCGGTTCTTGTGCAACCTCACCAGAAAGGGTACAAAGCGAAAGCCCTTTCTTTCAACCAAGCTTGAAAACTCTCTACTCTGTGATGCTCTTGTGGACATAGGAGCTGACTTGACAGTCATGTCAAGTTCCGTGTATGACCAGCTGCAAACAGCCTCGTTTTCAAATGGCAGATACCCCGACATAGACCATTGTGATTTCAGTATCAGAGGTTTCACGGAAAACCAAACCCACATCGATCGAGTGATGCTTGTTGAGCTGAAAATTGGACCCATGGTCCTCATGCATCCCGTCTACGTGTCAGAGATGGACACTTTTCCTCTGATCCTTGGTATGGACCTCCTTGATCGGTTTGAAGCCTTGATCGACCTCAAACGCTTGAAAATCTACGCTCAGGTCAGAGAGCCACTGCCCATTCCTGACAAGTGGTTCCACGAAGACCAGTACGATGCTCTATGCGTGGATATTCTAGCTCAGAAAACCATCCTTGATGACAACCTTCTTGACTCAGCCACAGATGAAACCAGCCAGGCTCGAGAGCCATGGCCACCTGCTGAGTTCTTCCACAACCAAGACACACTCTTGTGCTCTTTGGGCCCGTCACAGTCTGAAGGACAATGCCCCCTTGTGGTGAATGGCTTTGACTTGCAAACCGCTCATGTTGAACATGTGACATTGAGTCTCGGGACAGAAAAGTCTTCCATCAGTCTTGAACGCCAAGTGGGGGACAAGGTCTGCGACACCTTCAGTCAACCAGTGGGGGTCTCCAAGACATTCCTGCCCCATTGGTCAGACCCACAGAAGATCACAGACAAACTCTTCCCAGTGACCAACCAAAGCAAGATCAGTAGGGGTCAGAAGGACCTCACCTTTAAATCGGTTCAAAGGAACCAGAATGAACTGTTCAAAAACCCCATGGGACACGTAGGGGATTCTCCTGTTGTCAAATAAACAACACATAGGATTTCTTTTAAAGCACCCTGTGTGCTCATTCCCTCTTCTAACTCTTTAATTCATTGCTGCATTGAATAGTTGTAACTATTAGTGCGTGATACATTTAACTGTCCAGTTCACTCGTGATCATTTTAGTAAGAATATTCTTCCCTGACAGATATAACTGAGAGTAAGTTGATACTCTGTGTGCCAGAGCACACCTGCTTCATTGGTGGCGATAGACGCCACAGCATAGTCTAATTGCAGCCCTCAATAGTAACCGCTGTGATCTACAGTCTACTATCTTCAACTGCACTAATTCCAATTGATCAAAGCCTTGTTGTGTGCTGTGCTGTTTGACTACTGTGCCTCTTCTAACCATCGTGCATGCCCTCTGTGTCATCCTCACGATGAAGATTTTCTGGGTGCTCGTGTTCCGATTCAGCGCTTATGTTGCTGGTCAGAGCTGGACCAAAGATCAGTTTAGTGATGCTGAGATTGACATAACTCCAGGTTACACCAGTTTGAGAAGTTCAAGTTCACACAAGCTAAGCTGCATGGCTCACAGCGCTCCAAACATTTTCTGGGTGTAGTTGTAACAACTGCCTCCGCTGGTGACTCCCTGTTTTCCATCGGGACCTCCACAGTGAACGCAGTCAGATTGTCCACTGTTAAACAACAGGTTCATGATTTACAGGTAGAACTGCCCAAAATCCATCAACAGACAACCGATCAACTTACACAACCCAAACAATTGGTAGAAAATTCCAAGGCACTGTTGTAGTTCTCAACACTCACAACACTGTTTTCAGCTAAACTTTTCACACTGTAAGTCACTTAATAGAAGTGATGCAGTATGATTTGGCCCATACTCAAAAGGTTAACATGCTAATGACAAACATGCTCAGAGAAGTCAGTTCCTCCATCGACAGCCTGACCATGAGCCGCATCCTTCCATATTTGATGACTTTGAGCCTGGTGAATGATATCCTTTCAAGAACCATAGCTGGTAATATCATTCCCTTGCAAATGCACCTAGTCTCCAACTTAGGTAATGCTCCTCATCTATACATGAGCACAGAGGCTCAAGAGGTGGTACTCCTGCTCAGCCTCCCAAGTGTAGACCATGAGAATATCTACAGGTTGAAGGATATGATGAATGTTGGCATGTGGAAAAGTGACATCCAGGTGAAAGTGAACACTTCTTCTGTTATGGCAAACCATGACAGTAATTGCAAATTGTACGTAATACCTAACCTAATAATGTGCACATTAATGAAAGACAATCAATTTTTGTGTCCAAGCAGAACCTTTGTGAGGAATGACACCGACCAATCGTGTGGCATTCACCCATCGAGCAACAGCTCGCAGTGCAGAGCCGAGGTTACCTCCCGCTCTGTCACAGACACCAAAGAAATGGTTGGGAAATGTTTGCTAGTTACTTCCCTTGCGTCCATTACCACTCTCACGCATGGAAGACATGACACGGCTAACAGAATTACTCTACCCAACCACACTATGTGGATCCAATGTCCTAGCCTGTATCCTCTGCCGAAACAAGCCTATAACAGTGATAGTTTTGATGGCCTTGGCACTGGCTCTGGAAAGCTCCTGAGCCTGCGTGCCGTCCACTCCAGAACTGCCCCAGCTTGTCAATGATTCATGAAGTATGCCTTCAATGATGACCTTAGTTTAGCAATGATATACTGTATATGCTCATTTAGCTACCACAAGTTATGGTTAGGATATGAATGTAACTATTAGGTTACACTTAGACTTAGCGTGCATGTTGTTTGTCAAGTTTATTAGTGATTATTATAGGAGAGACCCTTAGAGCGCCCTATCACACTGAAGCCACTTCAGACAAACACACTTCTGTTAATTCTACTGTTACATATACACACCTCACTGCCCATGTGTCTGACAATGATCATACTGTGTGCCAGTGATGCTTGCTTGTGTCCTGCAATGATGCTCCAGTTCTTTCCAGGAGACGCACCATTACCGGACAAGTGGGGGAATGTAGTAACTGCACCCACACCGTCATTGTCATCACACATCTGGAAGGGCCTTGCATCCTGTGTGTGAGCCTCTTCCCTGATAACGGATCAGGAATGTGGATGGAAAGTGGTTGGATCGTAAAGGAGGCCACTGACCTCTTGGTAAATCACTCCATTTTCACCCTAAGAGCTGATATCAAGGACCAGACCTGGTAAATAACCATAAAACACCAACACTCAGCCCTGTCTTTGGTAATCCCCAAAGAGACAGAGAGTCTGAGATGACACCCATTGGAATGTTGCCAAAATCAAGAGAAATCTTTGATACAGACTCATGAAACTTTGGGCATCACATTGTGGTGGACTCTAATGTATGTGACTAATTTTATGTGTAACTGTGATGTTTTATATAATAGTTATTTACGTTATTCAATTTCGTTATGTTTACATAGGGCTTCGATAGCCATGTTTGATATTAAAGTGTTCAGGAATTTGTGCTGACTTTAATAATGTTAATGTTACGACGGTCAATTATAGTGTATAGATCTGGGAACCAAAATTAGGGTTTCATGCATATGTAATGAGCCGTAAAACTAGACATGCCAGCCCACGCACACACCCCTCAACTGATCACAACAAAACCAAACACACACATTTCCAATGCGGATTTCATGCACTTTACGTGGTCGCGACACGTGTGCTAACGGAGTCTGACAACAACTTTGTTCCAAAGTTTGTCTCCAAAGACGGACTCAACTGCATCATCATCACAAGCCAAGACGAAAGCCTGTTTCATCTGAAACAGTGAAGATTGCCTTGCTGCCTGCCTATCTGCCTGACAAATACACACACACCAGCACGTGTGTCTGTGTGTCCTGCCTGCTACAACCTCACTATCAGCTGTCCTGCTGAGGTTAACTCTGAAGAATCATCAGAACCTCCAGAGTGGGTCGGCGTTAGCCTTGAGAGACCCACAGCCCTGTCCAGCAGCCTGCGTGCTCCAGCCTGCGTGCTTCACTCTGCTGCGGCCTGCTGAGATCAACTGAACAGACGTCGGATCTTCATCCTCCAGCACCTCGTCGAGCCGAGACTCCTCACAGCCTCCCGGCCTCAGCGTGCTTCATCTCCCTCCGGACCTTCGCTGGTGTCGTATGTACTGATCATTGTCCGCTGGGCATCATATCATACATCACACATAGCTATTCCATTACATTCACACTTCACACACATATCACACACTTTATTACGGCTCCCTATAGTTATAGTAGCCTGACCATTCAGTTATTCAAAGATTCATTTGAGTCAGTTTTCCAGATAGTTATACTGTCGCCCCTTTATTCCTATCTTGCTGACTCATGTCTTCCACTGCTCTTCTTCCATGATTGTGTCTGCTGAAATGTTGGTTTAATTATCAGTATTGCATATTTACATGATCATCTATTCCTATTGCCATTGATTCATCACAATTCATAGGTATACCTTTGTATATACTGTACTATATTCACTTGTATTTACCTGATTATTGAGTGTGCTTTAGTTTAGTAATAAACATATTATCTTGCATAAAGTCACCTCCTGTGTTCAGTGTGTGGGTTTAAATTCAAACATGCCGAGAATTCACTCCTTCAGATGAGACCTGTTGATGCTGTCTGTTATCTGGTGCCCCGTTCTTAATTCTCATTGAAGCTAACTCTAAATTATATTGATATCAGACACCATTAATACCTATCACCACTACACGGCTCCTAAAGAGGCTTTTCTGAACTGGAGAGTATTTCTTCATTGAAAGAAGAGCAAAGAACGGCACTGAAGGCTTTTCTGGATGGAAAAGATGTTTTCGCTCTTCTCCCGACCGGCTTCGGCAAGAGTTTGTTTATATGGTTCATTGGTTGAAGTGGTGATTGGTGATTGGTTGAAGTTAGCCCGTGATAGACGGTGATAGACAGATGGTTCATCCAATCACCTGCCAAGTATTTTTTGAAAGAGCCTGCCTTTTTCCAAACAGTTTCCAATGACGACTTCCCAGATGGTTCTGTGTAACAAACCATCTGGCAAGTCAGGTTAGTGTTTACATGGTACGCAGACCACTGAGCCACCAGACGCCCAGGTAACACCGGCTTAACTGAGTGGTTACAACACAACAGAAACCTAAATAGAAAACCTAAATGTCTGTACATACATGTGTGTTGTTACACCCTTGCAAGTTAAAAATAGCACAAACTCAGCATGTGTGTTTTGTGCTGCTGGCCATGCAAAAACAGCGGTGAGTAGGCCCAAAAAATCAAACACCGACTAGATGCAAGGGGATCTCGCACTTACAAATGGAAGAGAAAACCCTCTGAAACTGAGATGTATTTGGCCTTTATTTTACCCGGAAGTCCCATTGAGATTCAAAATCTCTTTTACAAGGGAGACCTGGCCAAGAAGGGGCAGCAGGTTGCCTGATATCAGACAGAACTGTCAACTCGTTCCACTCCATTTCCATCTTCAGTCTGACATTGCCTCCACTCTACCCGATTTCCGTGGGGGAGGGGGATTCGATTTTCCCTAACCAATCACTAGAGACCGACGTATCCGCCTGAATCTAACGTCATTTTAAGTCAACACTGCTGCGTAGCCATGACAACACCAGAGACGGAAAGTGTAGAAAGTATAGAGCATCTTTGACAACATGGAGCGAAGTAAAAACAAAGTACGATGTCGGGCGATATTGAGAAGACATGCCGTCTATGTAAAATAAATTTGTTAATCAAGCTTATCACTACTCATTCTGGCGTACAGCTTGACAGCAGCTTGACAGCGGTGTTAGTCCCACCTGTGGCGCTGATTGGCTAATTGTTAGTCCCCCCCGGCGCTCATTGGACCGATCATTTTTCAACCGAGAAACCGCTGTTTCATGTCACGATGTCAGACCAGAATCAGTCAACTCAGTGGAGTGGGCGGAGTCAAAGGTCTGGACCCAGGCAAGGCAGCAGGGGCTGCACAATAAAACATACAATAAAAAAAGATCACAATTTAGATCAGAAACATTCAGCACATATCGTGCATGTGCTGCATGTTGATAATTTGTTTGAACTGATTTAGGGGAATAAAATGGTGGAGCTGGAGCTTTGACTGGAGACTGGGGAGATCCAGGACCAGGATGCAAAATGATCAAATGCCTTTTCCCCAACAAATAGTTATGATTCTGCGAACTTTAAAGGAATAGTTCACCCAAAAATGAAAATTCTGTCATCATCTCCTCACCCTCATGCCAAATGAAACACAGGTGAAATGTGTTAGTCCATATAACACACAGGGAGGCTGCAGCACAACTTGGTAGCAGCCTTCTCCAAAACAACTGAAGTCAATGGGGATCTGTTCTTTAGAGCTCCAAAACAAAAACAGCCAAACAATCACACTGTGAATAGAAAGACCTATACACCATTATTTGTTGCAAATCAATCAGCTGTAGTTAAGATTTGCACTAAATGATGGTGTAAATATACTGTAGGTCTTTTTGGAACTCTGAAGAACTGGTCCCCACTGACTTCAGTTGTTTTGGAGAAGGCTGCTATGGAGTTGTGCTGCAGCCTCCCTGTGTGTTATATGGACAAACTTCCCCTGTGTTTCAACTGGCATGAGGGGGAGGAGATGATGACAGAATTTTCATTTTTTGGGTGAACTATTCCTTTAAGAAGAATGCAGGACTGTGATCTTAGACGATGAGCACTGCATCTGCGCAATAAAGTGACATGTACTAAACTGAACAAGTGCAAAATGTCTTCATGTCGCCTCATCCTCAGTTCCCAGCACCCTTGTAAGAACATTTTTTGCGACAGTGACCTCCCTCGTCTGTCCTCTCCTCTGCGGACAGCTGGTTGGTTTTTACTGAGCCCGTTAGCGGCAGATGCCAAACGGCCCGGCTCCGGCCGGCGCGCCTGCTTTATAGAGATTGATACCGGGCGTTTTGCAGCAGCTGCAGAAAGCGTGACCTCTGCCGCATCTGCATACGGCTTAGCGGTGTCGAGCCACGCGGGGTCACTCTGACTAATGAAGCCATTAAAGGCAGATTTTTACAGTGGAACCCCAGCAAGGCTGTGGAGGCTGTGAAAGAGCTGCGTTGGGTTTTGTCCTTCAGCCTCCTGCAGGGCCATTACCTTTAATCAGAGGAATGGCACTAATGTGTTCATGGACGTTCATATCAGACACACTTTGATGTAAAATGTTCTCTCTCTTTTTACTTGTTTCTCTGGTTGTTTTCTATTTCGGTGTATCTCTTGTTTTACCTTTTATTTCTATTCATTATTTTTTGTTTGCCCTTGAGACAACTTGCATTAAACTCATTACCATTTGTTGTTTTTCTTGCTATTTTCCATACTTTGTATCCAACTTTATTTTATTTGATTGTGGTACTTTTACATTAAAGACCCTATAGACAACTTTTTTTGCTTTAACTTATCATTATGAAGTAAATGTTGATTGCACAGTGTAATGGCTAAAGAATAATGACACCATCTGTGTTTAGATTGGTTCCCTATAAGCTTCGCTTTCACTATGCAATTCTGTCTGCCACCGGGCACGATCTCCCGGGAGAATGAAGGCTCGATTTATGGCACAAAGGAAGTGCGTCATCCATTGCACAACCAACAGAGGTCCGGTAGCTATCTTCAGTAAAAAAAAAAAAAAAAAAAAGGTAGCTATCCCCAGTAGCGGAAATGGCGGACAGTGGAACAACCGCAGTGACAGTGGAAACACTACCCTCTATCATAGCACTGAGATCGGGGTTTCTCAAAATAATGACTTAGTATCTTTGAGATACTAAGTCATTATTTTGAGAAAGTTTCTCATTATTTTGAGATACTAAGTCATTATTTTGAGACAGTTTCTCATTATTTAGAGGTACTAAGTCATTATTTTGAGATACTAAGTCATTAATTTGAGAAAGTTTCTCATTATTTAGAGGTACTAAGTCATTATTTTGAGATACTAAGTCATTAATTTGAGAAAGTTTCTCATTATAATGACTTACAGGATCTTTTTTTTTCATCACTGGCGGAAATCGGCTTCCATAGATATCTGCATAAGGTGTAACTATGTTGAAGCTCCTTGGGTCATATTAATGAAGTTATTGTCATAATTTAAGCAGATTTTAGCAGTGGAAAACCTGTGAAGGCTCTGAAGACTGTGAAAGAGGCACAGGCTTCTTTAGGCCAAGATATATATAGAGAGGAAATGTCCTCTGATGTTCTCATGTCTGAACATAATTAATTTAATTACAACAAATGTTTATCCTTGTATTTGTTGGTTGCTTGGTGTCGTTTGATCTAATTACAAACATTATTTCAGTTGAAGAATTAGCTGTGGCTCAAATTAGCTTTGTGTGTGCATTTGAACGTGATTAGTTAGGGTGCACGCACACACACACACACGCACACACACACACACACACACACACACACACGGAATCAAGGTGTTTTTACATTGACGTTTCCAATGCATTGTGCGAACTAAGCAGCCTTTTAGGACAGCCAAATGAAGGTGAATAAAGTCTCATTTAGGGGGTTTTCATTTCATGCTTCAAGGCAATAAAAGCTAGAAAAATTGAGAGAGTGTGCAGACTTCTGATATCCACTGTACAGAGACCGCCAATACCATCATGAGGCATGAAGAGGCACAGTGAGTCAAGCTAGGTAATGAAGCCACTGAGGAAGGCTTTTACAGAAGGGCCATGAGATTATGAATTAATCAAGTATTTACTTTACTATTTTACCAATTCATTTTTAAGGCAGGAGGCTGTGGCTTTTTTTGGATTGTACTTATAGTTTTTAGATAGTTTTTGACATTTTTTTTTTATTTGCACACACATAAAACTGCATAAAATCCAGATAATGAAAAAAATAAAAGATGTGACAGGAGAGATCAAGAAGCCACAGGCTTATACAACGGACCTCCCCTCAACTTAAGGAGAAAAACAAACTAACAAAAAAGGAAAAAAAAGAAAAAACTAAGTTAACATAATTTAGAAAAATGCAACAAAAAATAAATGACAATAAGAAGCACACAAACTGAGCAGAAACATTAACCACTCAGTAGACAACAATCCAGTAAAAACAAAGAAATACATGAAAAACAATACGGGGAAAAAGAAGAGATAGTTTTTCTTGATGCTGAGTATAATGGACGTGATGCTTCCCACTGAGCAATTTTACGTTGATTAGACGTTTAAAACACGTCTAAATGGCCATAGCCGTCTAGGCTAAATTAAGTTTAAATGGGGTTGAAAAGTGAAAGTTTATTAGATGTCTATACATAGACAATATTATCCTGGGCTATATGAGAGCTACGCATAGACGCAATGTTGAAATTACTTCTTGTGCTCAGATAATTATCTTGTAGGCTAGTCTACAGGACTTCTCTGGTGCATATTTTTGGTATTTACAGATGTTTATTCATTGTAATAATGTATTTACTGCTTGGTCTAAAATAGGTCTATACATAGCCGTAATGATGCTGGGCTATATGAGAGCTAAAGCATAGACGCGATGTTGAAATCACGTCTTTTGCTCAGTGGGATGATTTTGGTATGTGTGACTGACTTGTTTTGGGTATTTATTACTGTGTTTTAATTTATCTGAGTTCGTCTTCATCATTGTCTGTGCACTATTGTTTTATTTATTACTAACTTGTCTTATTTTTACTGCATCTCTGTCGCACCTCGAGACCGGAGAAGCGATATTTCGTGTCACTGTGTACGGTCTATGTATATTTGGATGTATATATATATATGTAGATTTATGCAGCTGAGTGAACTTGAGATCCCAGATGTGAATATGTGGAACTGTATGAAAGTGAAGCTCAATCAACCCTGGATAAGTAAACGTTGAAACAGTACTACTACTTCTACTGCTACTACAATTACCACTGCTACTTCTTGAAACTTGTCTCATTTGATTTGTGTAACTTTCCTACTTATCAATATGGGCACCAAATCCCCCCCCAAAAAAACCCACAGCGTTTACAAAAACCTGCGCCAATTATTGCGATAGACATCTAGTAATAATTATCTTCTAGCAGACAGCAGCCGATCTGGCAGAGCTTTCTTTCTGGCGCAGGATGAAGAAGCAGATGACATCTAAACAAAAGGGAGGAAGGCTTCTAGTGATGAGCGCTGGGATTGGCAGTCTTACAGTGAACTGGCAGCGGGACAGTGGCAGAACGAGGAGCCGAGGCTTCCACTGTTGTCGTTCCTGCCATGGCCCGAAGCATCCAGATGAATGATTATTAGTTTTCACGAACGAGAGAAACGTCGCCGAGATTTGAGGCGATTGTAATGCGTCTTGATAACTGCATGAGGTGAGGGAAACGTCTGGGGAGGAAGCAGAGGAGGAGGAGGAGGAGGAGGAGGAGACGAGAGGAGAGGAAGGAAGGCACGAGGGGAGAGGAGAGGAAAGGAGAACCAGAGAGGAAAGGAGAGGAAACAAAAGGAAAGGAGAGGAGACAAGAGGAGAGGAGGGGAGGAGGAGATGAGACGAAAGGAGAGCCAGAAAGCAGAGGAGAGGAGAGATGAGGAGACAAGAGGAGAGGAAACAAGGGGAGAGGAGAGAAGGAGAGGAAACAAGAGGAGAGAAAGGAAAGGAGAGGAGACAAGACGAGAGGAAAGAAAGGAAAGGAGACGAGAGGAGAGAAAGGAAAGGAGGAGAGGAGAGGAGGAAAGGAGAACCAGAGAGGAGAGGAGAGGAGGAGACAAGAGGAAACGAAGGAAAGGAGAGGAGACAAGAGGAGAGGAGGGGAGGAGGAGATGAGACGAAAGGATAGGAGAGCCAGAAGACAGAGGAGAGGAGAGATGAGGAGACAAGAGGAGAGGAAACAAGAGGAGAGAAAGGAAAGGAGAGGAGAGGAGAGAAAGGAAAGGAGGAGGGGAGAGGAGAGGAAAGGAGAACCAGAGAGGAGAGGAGAGGAGGAGACAAGAGGAAACGAAAGGAAAGGAGAGGAGACAAGAGGAGAGGAGGGGAGGAGGAGATGAGACGAAAGGATAGGAGAGCCAGAAAGCAGAGGAGAGGAGAGATGAGGAGACAAGAGGAGAGGAAACAAGGGGAGAGGAGAGGAAACAAGAGGAGAGAAAGGAAAGGAGAGGAGATGAGAGAAAGGAAAGGAGGAGGGGAGAGGAGAGGAAAGGAGAACCGGAGAGGAGAGGAGAGGAGAGGAGGAGACAAGAGGAAACGAAAGGAAAGGAGAGGAGACAAGAGGAGAGGAGGGGAGGAGGAGATGAGACGAAAGGATAGGAGAGCCAGAAAACAGAGGAGAGATGAGGAGACAAGAGGAGAGGAAACAAGGGGAGAGGAGAGGAGGAGAGAAAGGAAAGGAGAGGAGAGGAGAGATAGGAAAGGAGGAGAGGAAAGGAGAACCAGATAGGAGAGGAGAGGAGGAGACAAGAGGAAACAAAAGGAAAGGAGAGGAGACAAGAGGAGAGGAGGGGAGGAGGAGACGAGATGAAAGGATAGGAGAGCCAGAAAGCAGAGAGGAGAGATGAGGGGACAAGAGGAAAGGAAACAAGAGGAGAGGAGGAGAGGAAACAAGAGGAGAGAAAGGAAAGGAGAGGAGAGGAGAGAAAGGAAAGGAGGAGGGGAGAGGAGAGGAAAGGAGAACCAGAGAGGAGAGGAGAGGAGGAGATAAGAGGAAACGAAAGGAAAGGAGAGGAGATAAGAGGAGAGGAGGGGAGGAGGAGATGAGACGAAAGGAGAGGAGAGCCAGAAAGCAGAGGAGAGGAGAGATGAGGAGACAAGAGGAGAGGAAACAAGGGGAGAGGAGAGGAGAGAAAGGAGAGGAGACAAGAGGAGAGAAAGGAAAGGAGAGGAGGAGGGGAGAGGAGAGGAAAGGAGAACCAGAGAGGAAAGGAGAAGAGAGGAGGAGACAAGAGGAAATGAAAGGAAAGGAGAGGAGACAAGAGGAGAGAAAGGATAGGAGAGGAGGAGGGGAGAGGAGAGGAAAGGAGAACCAGAGAGGAAAGGAGAAGAGAGGAGGAGACAAGAGGAAACGAAAGGAAAGGAGAGGAGACAAGAGGAGAGGAGGGGAGGAGGAGACGAGATGAAAGGATAGGAGAGCCAGAAAGCAGAGGAGAGATGAGGAGACAAGAGGAGAGGAAACAAGGGGAGAGGAGAGGAGAGAAAGGAGAGGAGAGAAATGAGAGGAGACAAGAGGAGAGGACTGTTAAGAGACTGTTAAGAGTTTCCAACTCTTAACAGTCTAATTTTTCTATATGTAGCAACACGTATTTTTTTCTAAGATAGCAGATTTAAGAATTAACATACCTAGTTTCTAACAGGTAGATGCTCATTAATGTAGGAATGGCTGCACTCAGTTACAGACGTTACTAAGCAACAAAAAATATAGAATGTGATGATGTATAAGCAACAGGGCTAACAGCTTTGGCCCTGAGGATCTGGAAGGGCCAAGTAGTGGGACTTGAGTTCCTGGACTAGCCCCGTTTTGGCCCAGGCCAACCCAGTGGAAAGGGGTCAGGATCTCTGGAACTAAGTTCAAGCACCAGGTTTGGCCCTCAGTGGAAAGGGTGGAGGGTGGAGCTGAGAAAGAACATGGAGCTCAGTCAACTTTCACTGGGTAAATCGGAAAGATGATACTTAACGGTCAGTTGGTCCCGGTTGGTCCAGGCCCACATTTCGCCCAAGACCAAAAACTGCACTGGGCTAAAATTGGGCTTGGCTAAATTCTGGCCAGCCATGGTGTGTCTATGTTTATGTCTATGTGTTTTCATAGTTGTCTTTTCAACAACCCCATAAAGACGTCTTTTCAGCTTTCAATTTCGCCCAAAACCGGATGTGGACAGAACCTCAGCTAGACGTCTTTTCATTGACTTTTCAACCAGATTTTGTTGGGTAAAATCTGAGGGTAAAAAAAATCCCCTTGGTACAGTTACACACATTCATACTGGCAGATTCCCAGTTTAACAGCTGGCAGCTCCCAGTAGCCAGCAGGACCACCATAATCAAAACAAAGTCAAGACCGAGTCCTGAACTAAATCCATCAAGTCCAAAACTGGAAGTAAGCAACAAACAGGGTGTATGCCTTTCTAAATTCAAAAGTTATAATGAAGGAGTTTCTTAATTTTCTCTGGATGATCAGAGATGGAGATTTGCCTGCAAAGTGGATCTGTGTGAAACTCAACATCCACTGGCAGGATGGAAAGTGAACTGAAATGCCTGCAGCTAGCCAATCATTTTATTGGAGATCAGGTAAAAAAAAAAAAAAAAGAAGTATGTTGTGCATCTTTTAAAAAAATCACATATATGCTCAGTGTCTGCCATTATCTCTCTATCGTTCTTTTTCTCTCGCTCTACATCCCTCTTTCTGTTAGTAATTTTTTTCTCTCTATTTCTCTATTAACTCTCTCTGCTCCCTCCTTTTTACCGTCCTCCTTTATTTCTGTAATTGCTCTCTTCCTTTCTACATGTCTTTCTCTTCATTTTAATTTTTTTTTTTTTTTCTATTTTGTTTTATCAACATTTCACTGTTGATCATTATTATTTATTTTATTCTATTTTATTTTATTAACATTTTACTGTTTTACTGTAATCAATTAATCTTGTGTAGTATTTCATAATTTTATTTTTAATGTTATTTTTATTGCTTGTATTATATTTTATTGTTTATCTTTTATTATCTTAACTACCCATCTTTTATTTTTGTCTTATTCAATAAACTTTTTTTTTTGGGGGGGGGGTTGTAAAGCACTTTGAATTGCATTTGTTGCATTTGCATTTGAAAGGTGCTACATAAATAATGTTTGATTGATTGATTGATTGATTGATTTGTCCTGGCTCTCTTCTTTTCTACATCTTTCTTTATTTCTGTCATTGCTCTCTTCTTTTCTCCACATCTCTTTCCTTATTTCTAGTCGAGTCTGGCAAAAAAAAAGAACAAAAAAATCAACATCCACATCCAATTGTGGCCAAGACCCAAGGCCAAGTCCCAGTCCACAGAAAACTAGAGTCAAGTCCAGACTGGAGTGCTGCAGCCCTGCCAACAGTAGAGGACTGTGGTGGCCCTGCAGCTCCCTGGTGCCAATATACAGAAGAGTTTGGATGTGAATCAGGATGAAAAAGAGCATGCAGGCTGGATAAACAGCTAGAAAGCCCCACATGTATGTTTCACGTGTGTCCCTCTGACGGCGGTAAGTGAACGCCCCTCAGCCCCGTCTCAGCTCTCCTCTCCGGCGTCCCGTCAGCCACTCAGAGCGTCCCGTCAGCCACTCAGAGCGTCCCGTCGACCTCGAGTCTCTCCCCCCCACCCGGCGTCCAGATCTCACAAAGCAGAACACAGCGATGACCGGAGGCCATGTTACGCAAAGAGCTGAATCACCCAGAGTGGGAGCCGATTCCCTGCTCCGCTGATACAGCCACAAAAACCCTCGTGATGTACTGTAGACCACACAGTGTGACTGTGGACTGTGTGTGTGTGTGTGTGTGTGTGTGTGTGTGTGTGTGTTTTGATAGGTTTGTGAGATCCAGTTTTAGACCTTCAAAGTGAGGACATTTTAATAAAGTGAGGACATTTTGACGCTCCTCACTTCATCAAGAGGCTAGTTTCGGGTTAGGCTTTTGTTTAGTATTAATATTAGGATTAGGTTAGAGTAATGCTTAAGGATAAGGTTAGTTTAGGGTTTACAGTGGGGTTTAGAGTTAAGACTAGGATTAGGTAAAAGTAAGAGTTAAAGCCCAAATGCAGTGGACGCAACTAACCTGCGAATTCGACATCAGTAATATATTTTAGCAAGACATAAATTCTACAACCTGGTATATCGCTATTCTATAAAACTTTACAAACTAGGTGATTGTAAATTAGAAATTAATCAAAAAATATGCATCATAACATGGACATTCCCATTTAGATAATTATAAAGAGACTATTGCCTCCTGGGGAAAAACACAAAACAAAACAAAAACATTATTTTACCTTTTTTCCTTTTCCACTGCAGCTCCAGAAACAACAAAAACAGCCGTGCTGCTCCTCTTCTGACACTCCCAACATCAGACCAACTTCATGACGACGTGTTAAGGCAGTTTGACACCACAGGACGCCATGAGGGTTTCTGCTTTTAGGGTGCATCTAGGGCTCGGGTTTAGAGGTTAACCTGTCCAATGCCACAGCTGAGTGGAGTTTCTCAAGTCTCCGTCGTTTGAAGACCTGCATCTGATCTACAATGACAGAGAAACGGCTTAACAACCTGCTTCTCCTGCACATCCGCAAAGACCTGCCTGATGACTTGGACATGAACAAAGTGTTAAATAGCTTTTGCTTTGGGAGTGATAGGCGCACTCAGTACTTTGGAAAATAAGACTAGGGGACTAAACCTTGCTCTGTCTATTTGTATGTTAGTAAGCATATTGGATGTAAAGACTCTGTAAGTTCAGTATTGTTTGTTAAGGTTCCGGAGGTCAAATTATGCGACAGTTTGATCTCATTTTTTATTTTCTTGAGGTATTTGTTAAAGCAGCATGAGTTAAAGTAAGCTCTTTTCCTTGTTAAAAAATAAGGAATAAAACAGACTCCGTTTTAATAGGGCATGAATTTTGATTCTCTTTCGAACCTTATTAAAAAAAAAACATATTGACTGGTTGGTTGGTTGATTGGTTACAGTGTAAGTTCCCAGAGTGAAAAACACAAGGGTCTGTATCAACAGGAGCCAGGACGCTCCTTTTGAGTCGAACCTTTTTAGCTGCTTGTTGGCGGACCACTGCGCTAAGAAAAAAAAAAAACCTTTTACCATTTTGATCTGGAAGCAGCCAAACCTGATGAGAAGAGGGAATGCATTTCTTACCGTATTTTAGTTGTACAAAAACGATAGGCTAGGCTGAGATTGAAAGGAAGTTGACGTGAAAAAGTTCACTAGCTTATTACGTCATCCAAAAATGGATGTCCCCCCACTTCAAAACTCATTCTGGTGCCGCTGGGTTAAGGTTAGTATTAGGATTAGGTTAAGGTTAGTATTAGGATTAGGTTAAGGTTAGTATTAGGATTAGGTTAAGGTTAAGGGAGCAACATTACTGATACAGTGTTACGTTACACTGGCTCAGGTTTTCTCCTTCACAGGTTGTCTATCTTTAGGAGGAAGACGGCCTGTGGGGACAGAGAGTGGAGCTGATTGGAGACAGATAAGTTGAAGCTGGTGACTGATCATTATTTAGTGAGTATTATTAGTGTATTTTATGTATTTTAGTTGCTCTTCACTGTCTGTTCTATACTGTGTACTGTCTGTTCTAACTGTGTACAGTCTGTTTTTATTGTGTTGCCAGATTGCCGAAGACAAATTTCCATTTTATATAAATTTAATGGACAATAAAGTTTTTCTTATCTTTCCTATCTTCTTATCTTAAACGTTAGCGGTGATAGTGTCAGACTCTACATCTACTGATCCTCCACCTACAACTAAGAAATGGCTCACGAAAAAGAAACAAATGACAAATGTTGAGCACTAAAGACTTGAAAGGGTTTTGCAGTGATGAAGAGCTGGCTACAGTCTTGCTACACTAGTAAGTGAACTTTGGATGTCGTTACCATGCTAGTTAGTCTCAGCGGAGTCATTCCTATGTTCCCAGGGTCCTATGTTCCCCAGATTTATATGGCACATAATGGGAACATGACAAAGGGTCCTATGTTCCCAGGGTCCTGTGTTCCCCAGTTCTAGGGTTAGGGTTAGGGGTTAGGGTTAGAGACCTTCAAAATAAAATAAAATGATAACCTTTGGTTTTGTTGTGTTTATATAGCTGTTTTGAAGCCTTGTTCCAATAAAAAAACTGGATAATATTTATGAAATATTTTAACTTGAAACGGGTCAAATTTGACCCGAACACAATAGGAGGGTTAATGTGTGTTAACAGAATATTGAACTGGGGAACTTAGGACCCTGGGAACATAGGACCTTGGGAACTTAGGACCCTGGGAACATAGGACCTTGGGAACTTAGGACCCTGGGAACATAGGACCTTGGGAACATAGGACCCTGGGAACATAGGACCCTGGGAACTTAGGACGCTGGGAACATAGGACCTTGGGAACATAGGACCCTGGGAACATAGGACCTTGGGAACTTAGGACCCTGGGAACATAGGACCCTGGGAACATAGGACCCTGGGAACATAGGACCCTGGGAACTTAGGACACTGGGAACATAGGACCTTGGGAACTTAGGACCCTGGGAACATAGATACGCTCCCGACTAAATCACGGATTGTAGCTTTAAAGGTTAAGACTAGATTAGTTTTAGGTTAGAGGGTAAAGGCTAAGGTTAGTTTAGGGTTAAGATTAGAATTGTGTTGGTTTAGGCTTAGTTAGATTTAGTTTGCCTTCATACAGTTCACTTCCCCCAGCTGGATTCCCAGGTTAAATAAAAATAACAAACTAAAAACCGCAGACACTGCCTCAGCAATATGCAGGAAGCAGAAATGCTAAAAGCGATACGAAAGAGTGCCAGCAAATAATGAGGGAAAAAAGGAGGGAGAGCATAAAGGAGACATGAGAGGAGAAGAAGAGCGTAAATTAGAGGCCGTTGCCATGACAGGTGACACATCAGCCACACTTTCACTGTTAATTAGCTCCATAATTAATGAAGGCCATGATTCCCTCTGCAGCTTTACTATGGGACGCTCCACTGCCCCCCCCTTCCCCCCCCGCTCAGCCTCACTGTCTGCCACTGTCTCTCTATCGCTCTCTCTCTCTCCATCCCTCTTTCTCTTCCTGTTTGTCATTTTTCTCTCTATCTCGTCTGTACCATTTCTCTATTGCTCTCTCTGCTCCCTCGCTTTATTTCTGTAATTGCTCTTTCCTCCTTTCCACATCTCTTTCTCTTCATTTGTCGCTGCTCTTCTTTTCTACATCTCTTTTTTTGTTTCTATCTCTAAATTTTTCTTATTTTCTCCCTCTGCTCTCTCTCCTTCTCTCTCTCTCCATCTCCTTTTCTCTTCTTGTCATCCTTCTGTCTCTACTGCCCGACTCAAATTTAAATTTCCTTCCGTTTCTCTCTCATTTTCTTTGTCTTGTTTTCTTTGTCGTCCTCTTCTCTCTCTCCTCTTTTATTCTCCATATCTTCGCAGTCATTTTTCTACTTTGTCTTTCCTTTCCTCTCTCCTTTCCTCAGTCCTCCTCATCTCTCTCATGCATACATCTCTTGGCCTGTCTCTCTTTATTTTCCTCTCATCTTTCTGCATTCATTCCTGCTCTCACTCTTTTCTCCCTTCCACTCGTTCTCTTCTCCCTATCTTCCTCTCCTTCCTCTGTCTCTGCATTTTTCTATCTTGCTCTTTCCCTCTTCCTTTTCTTTCTCCATTCCCCGCATTCTTTTGCACATCCCTCTGTATTATTGTATTTTTTCCACTCTTTCTCTCTCATTTCCTTGCATCCTCTTCATTCTCATCCCCCCATATCTCTACCTTTCTCTTTTATTTTCCTCATCTCTCTCCATTCTCTAGTCTCCATTTTCTCTGTATTTCGCCCTTTGTTATTCTCCTCTCTTGCACATTCCTCTGCCTTCTTCCTAATGTTTCTCACATTTCCTCTCTCTCTCTGTCCTCTCCATCCCCACCCCCTCCTCCTCCACCCCCTCCTCCTCTCTCTCTCTCCTTCTTCCTGTCATCCCCCTCTTCTCTGTGATTTAGACGAGTGTTATTTCCCCTGCGGTGAGCGTTCACCTGAGCCCGGCGGCGGCTGCTGCTCTCCAGCCTCGTCGCATTAAGCGGCGAAGGTGCGAAGCCGCTAAACAGAACTGTAATCATCCTGACCTCTCCAAAGATACCACACTTTTTCCTCCGCAGAGACACGGTTTTTCCATTATGCGGTTTTTAACGCTTCCGCGCCTCAAACAGAGTCGAAAAACATGCAAACTCCTGAAAGGGGGTTGGATCCTGCAGAGTGGCAACACGGCCTCAGAAAAATGAAGCGATATGAGCAGGAACTCTGAACAGATTACATGCTGCGGACACGAATAATGTGAAGATTACGTTCCTCCGCCATGAAAGGATTATGTGACTATAGCATGAATTGGACATGACATTTGCACTTATTAGTCACATAGGCAAGAGGAGAGAGAATTCCCGCACACTCTCCTTTTACTTACAATACACTTTAATACTGATATAACGTTTTGGTCCTTAGACCTTTATCAGGTAACACTGAGGAACAGAGAACATTCCAGACAGATAGAGCCAACACCTCCTCAGGTGAGGCCAGTCAGGGACCATGAGCTGTCAGGCAATCAGTCCCACAGTCTGTATGCATTCAGCCAATTAGAAGGCACAACCCACCATCAAAAATGGACATTCCACAATCTATGATGGACGGCAACTACATCAATTTATATACAAACATTGAATCATATAGTGTGTATTTCAACTGTGAGATTCAATGTATTTCAATTGTGAGATTCAATGTATTTTTCTATATTCATATATTTTCCTGTTTTCTATTTCTACTATTATATGATTGAATGTGGCTATGTAAATTTTGTATGGTGGTAACCTACTGCCTATTTAGAGGTATATTTATGGGGTAGCCCAAACAGTGAAATTATGATAATGTTACCCTGAGATTTACCATTAGCCTAATATTATTATTGTCATTATGGAAGAGATGATTTTGGATTAATTGTTTTTAACTTTTAGTATGAGGTTCACCTGAAGAAGGTCTAAGGACCAAAACGTATCAGTAATAAAGTTTATTGTAAGTAAAAGGACAGTGTGCGGGAAGTCTCTCTTCTCTTGCCTATGGACATTTCCTCCTACGCACCTGTCTACAAGAACCTGAAGGTGTGCATGAGCCTCTACAGTCAAAACTTATTAGTCACATGAAAGGTTTGGCTAAGACTGCGGCCACACTGATCCATCAGAAAACAGACAGAATGAATAGATTTGTGTCTGTTGGTTTGTTCTGAGCGACAACATGGCGGCGAGGCAGAAGAACAGGAAGGTTTGCTCACAATGGAGCTGCTTCATAGAAAAAAGAAACAGACTCTACAGTATAAATTCAATAGGAACCTGAGCTGGAAAACTTCCAGTCATCCCAACGTCACACCAGGTTTTCTCCGTTTTATGTTTCGGTCGGACCGTCGTCTCTGTGTTCACCACTAGTTTTTACAAAACAAATGTAGGAACGCCTCTGAATGGCTGAACGGACGCTGACACATCTGTCCATCCAGAAAAAAAGTCAACTGATTTGAACTTTCTGTCCGTCAAAATGGATGGAAATCTGACAGACGGAGCGTCATCTCTCACAGAAAATTAATTGAAATAAACGGAGACTATGGGCAGAAATATGTGTCACTAGAAACTGAAATTGAATTATTTATATTTGAATTTGAATTGCTCAACTTGAATAATTGCATTGAAAAACTGAATCTGAATAGCATAATTTGAAATTGAATTTATTAGTTTGAATTCCAATAAACTTGAAACTGAATGTAATATTATGAAATTGAATTCATTTGCTCTGAAACTGTTTTCAGTTCTCACAATTCAAATTCAGTTCTCGTAATTCAAATTCAGTTTACTGAGACACACATCCTGGTCATTGAGGAAGAGCAATCAAGTGCAGATTCACTCAGATTTCAGATTTATTTCTGCCCATAGGAGACGGACAGACACAACGGTTCAGTTTAGGCAAGTAAAACAACTTCAGGTTAATTTTATGGTTTAGACAACTGAGGCTACTGAACAAGAAGTCCTGCACTCTGTCAGCTCCCTTTCAGTGTTTTTATTTAGCTCTGAGGTTACATCGTTTCAGTCCTCTGACCTTAAAATATTGTGACCTTTAAGTAAAAAGACCGCAAGTGAGTTGAACAAGGCCACGATGTTTCCTCCTACGCAGCAGTCACAAGAATCCTCAGGTGGGCACGGGCCTTTCAGTTCGTCTTTAGGTTTAGGCGACTAAAACAGTTTTGGTTAAAGTCTCCATGAAATGAACTCACATACTCTTTTACCTCCTGGATCTTTCACGGTGACCTCGTGCTGCACTAAGAGGCATAAATGTACATTTCTAACCAATAAAACAGATTTCTAAATTACTAAATCATATCTTACATCTCTTTTAAAGCTCAAATCTCTCTCTTATAAGACACGTGCACAGGAATATTTGACTCTTGAAACTCCCTTCATTAACACTGAACTTGGGAAATTAGCTTTTAGTTCCTATGCACCAGACAAGTGGAACAGGCTGCAGGAATTGCTGAAACTAAAACAGATGGTTTCACTCAATCATTTTAAGCTTTTATTGAAGGACATGGTAACAGTGGAGTGTTCCTGTTTCTATTGATCTGCAAAGATGCTTTGTGTTATATGTATGGCTTGTGTTTTTTTCTCTGTGATGCTTTATTGTTATTGTATTGTATCAGGGTGTCATTGTAAAAGAGGGCACCTGCTCTCAATTGACCACCTTGAATAAATAAAGGTAAATAAATAAAATTAATTTCTGAACAGTCCCGCCCCTCCGCATCCCTCCCATCTAATCAAAACTACCCTCCTCTCCCCGACTCATATTCCATTGGTTTAGACTCTTCAGTGATCCCTCACTGCGTTATGTCCCGCCCCAAAACATCTTGTTTCAACAGTAAATGCATCAAATCAAGGAAGTAAAGATGGCATTTCATTGGGTCTTTAAGGTTGAAATGAGCACAAACTCTGAAATATAGATTGTGTTTCTTCTCCATGAAGGAAAGAGGAGCAGGAATTGGACAAGCCATGTTCACGTGTCACTCACATCTGTTACATTAGAAACAGAAAATCAGATCTAGTGAAGTTCTCCATGGGATTGAAAATATTTAGTAACGCTCTCCGTGGAACAGAAAATAAGTTCTCCATGTCGGTGGTGAAATGCAGATTTCTGTCGTTGCTGTTGATGCTTTAAACCCGCTGCCTGCAGTGTATCTATATCGGTGTCAAATTAGGAGCCGTAATTATCACCTGAAGTGTGTTTGGGCTTTAAATCCCTCTCTTTCTGTGATTGGATTAACGTTGTGAACTCAGACTGAACCTAATTCTCCCTTAGGTTTTCCCTTAAGTATAAGTGAAGTTGGGAAAAAACGGTTTTATCTGTGTCCTCAGCCTCAGAGTCAGCGGCATGCAGGTATTCTGTATCTGTTGCTTGTGTGTTATTTGAGCGGAGGCTTGTCAATACTCAGTGATATATTTACACCTGAAGTGCCGTTTTGTTCCCACATTACCATGTAAATTCGAGATGCCTTAAGCCACTTATTATCCACATTATCCAATTAGCGAGCGTGACGCATTTGATGTCATCGGAAAGCTCGTAATCTCGACTTTCATTTCAAATCGAGCGCGGTGGAGGAGAGCAAAGCCCGGCTGTGCTAATCACATTACAGAACCTCGTCCTGTATGGGATAATGACCGGGCTTTAAGGGCTTAAATCTGCTCGGTAACAAATACTTCTTCCTTTTAGGACAGAATATTTCCCTTGGAGTATTTTTTATACATCAGATTTCCTCAGGTGTAACTACAGAGGTGAAGAAGAAGAGAGTAGAGTAGGCAGAATCAGAATCCTTTTATTGGCCAAGTATATTTGCACATACAGTGAATTTAGCTTAGTCGTTGCTGGTGTAGTTTGTTCAATGACAGAAAGAATAACACAATATAAACCAATAAAAACAGTATAGAAAAAACAGTATATATATAACAGTATATAAAACGTATTAGAAAAAGATAAGATCAGAGTCAAATACAGACAGGGTTTATATAGTAACTAATAATAACTATAGTCAAGTAGAGAAGAGTAAATAGAGTATACTAGAGCAGTGGTTCTCAACATGGGGTCCGGGCACCACCAGGGGTCCTTGAGGGGGTTCAAGGGGGTCCCCAGTAAAATTGTTAAACTTCACCATTATTTCATTTACAAGAAGTTAACACCATTAGAGAATGTAGAAGAATGACTGTTTTGATCAAAGTTTATCTGTTATCTCTCTACCTACAATACAGACAATCATGGAATTCTGCACAAAATCATATCTGACAATAAAAATATTCTCAGATTTGGGTTTGAGAGACAAAATCAGATCATATGGGGGTCTGTGGCCCTAAGGTGGACTAAATTAGGGGTCCTTGATATGAAAAAGGTCGAGAATCACTGTACTAGAGTATACAGAGTAAGGTTAGGCTGTTATTAAACCTGGGATCTGGTCCAGTCTGATATGATGGATATGATGCAATTTGATTCATCACATATTTACCATAGAATTGATCAATACACTGGTTGTCTATAGGAAATCCTTAACCAGAATTAATTCTAATGCGGCATTTTGATCAGGTCTCACACAAGAATGCATGGTAATAACTTTAGTATTATTATTATTATTATTATTATGAGTTTCAGTGAAGTTTTAGTGTCCCATCAGGGTCTAAATGCTGTTTCAGAGGCTTTTTCATCCAGACAGGAATAACATTTTGGGGGAAACACTAAATCCTTGTCATTTTGTTTGTATTTTTTTAGCATGGAAACATTCAAATCTAAAGATACTGAATATTGGCACATAATATCGGCTATTGGCAGCGTAAAAACCAAAAACATCGGTATCTGCTTTTGACAAACCCACATCGCCGGAGCCTTAATAAACTCTACTGCACAAACAAACAGGTGTGCCAAGCCGATCCAGACGAATCCAAAAAGACTCTAGCTGTAATTGCTGCCTAAGGTTCTTCTGCACAGTTTTGGCCCGGGGGATTGAATACTTGTTTAAATGAGATACTTCCGTATTTCATTTTCAACAAATTTGCATTCATTTTTCAAAACCATATTTTTAGTTTGCTATGACGGGGTATTTTGTGTAGACTGCACAAAATCTCAATTTGAATTCAGGCTGCAACATCACAAAATATGGAAAAAGTCGAGGTGGTTGAGTACTTGCAGTAGAACAGAATATACAGTCTATAACAGTAGAATAGACAAGAGTAGATAGAGGATAGTAGATTATACAGTAGAGTAATGAAGAGTAGCTATAGGGGAGGAGAGGAGAGAAAAGCGGAGGAGAAAACAGAAGAAAATAAAAGAGGAGAGAGCAGAAGATCCTTGAAAGTGTGTGATGAACGAGTGCAGCAATATTTTTCGGCTTCCCTGAAAACTCTTCACGGCCCATAAACTCCCGGGAAGAACAGAAAACCTCTCTCTTTTCTCTCTTCTCTCAGTCTCTCCATCCCATCATCCCTCAGATAGATCCCCGTCCCGGCCGACACGGGGGTATTTTTTTGGGGGGGGGAGAGAGAGAGAGAGAGAGAGAAAGAGAGAGAGAGAAATGGCCTCCTGTTTCATTCTTTTATTTTATTACTTTCATTTTCTTGTTTTTATACGCTCTTTTCTCGGAGGAGGGCGATTCATCACGACGGAGCAGAGCAACAACAAAACCCAAACTCAGAAGGTGGAGGATGATTTATCACTCTCTCTCTCTCTCTCTCCCTCTCTCTCTGCTCCACTTTCCTCCTCCCTCGCTCTATCTATCTCTCTAGAGTCCTCTGTTGGAGAGAGAGATGGAGGGAGGGAAGGACGGAGAGAGGAAAGGGGGAAACAGGGTGGAGAAAGAGACAGGGGAGGGGGGCTGAGAAGAAAGAAAGAAAGATGAAAGAAAGTATTGTGGAAAGGAGGGAAGGTTAGAGAGAAAGAGAAATGTAACCTGGTCTCATAAAATTTGGTAAAATGAGCACAGTGTTGTAAAAATGTAAATAAGGAGTTCTGTGCATGAACAATGAGAGAAATGTGTTTCCCAGCAGGAAAGAAGAGAAGACACAACTACAAACAGAAAGTAGTTTGACATTGAAATAGTGCAGACCTCTATTCATTGTCTATAAGAAGCGAATAACTGTGCGCACAAGGCATGATGGGATAGGTGGCGATGCAAACCAGGTGTTACGACCGTGGCCGTACCCCCAGAAGATTCCCTAGTGTTTCCTTCTGTTTCCCCTTCCCTGTGTTCCCTGTCTGTCTCTCTCTCTAGCTGTGTTCGGAATGGTTCACTCATCCCCTCACTCACTATTCCCCATGTAGTGTTTATCATATAGTGAACTATATGGGCAACGACTGAAAACAACTGACACTACAGTAAATATCATTGCCTAAAAACAAAATGTGCTGGATATTGGTGTGAGGCACCGGGACGCGCCCAGCATCACGTAAACAAACCAAGCATCATGACAGCAGCTTGAAATGGACTCAGGTCGTATTGATTTTGACAAGTTTTGAACATTAAATTACAAATAAATTGTTGAAATTCTAATCATGTGCAAGTGTGGTTTTGTCAGCTTTGGTGCTGTCTGCTAATGGCAGCAAGCTGTTCTGGTTTGGTAAACAAGCTTGTGAGCTAATGACTAGCACAAGCTTTCATTTCACCTCCTGTCCTGTATTGGTGGATAAAGTAGTCAGCTGACCTGTAACGATGATTCCTGCAGTTTTGCTGCTCTTGGTTCAAAACGGAGGCAACTTGAGTGAGGTGTCTGATACGTCTTTTGTTGATGTGCCAACGCTGTCAACCGGTAAATAGACCAGTTTCTATTAGCTAACATGTTAGCTAGCTGCTTCTTCTTCTTCGGTAAAACACAATCAAATTGCAGTGTGGTATACAGGAGAAATTGTAGGGTACACTGTCTGTGCGTATCTTATAGTGGACTATTTAGTAAATCAAATTAACCGTTGAGAATTCGGACACTAGTAGAAAATGGCGGATACACTATATAGTGCACTATTTCTGTAATAGGGAACGGTTTCGAACAGAGCTTATGTTTTGTTTGTGTGTGTATTGGCGTGGCCGTGGTCTCCCTTCCTCGTTCTCCTGGCTCCTGGCTCTGCTCATCCTGCACACCTGTCTGCAATCGGCTCATCACCTCTCCCAGTCTGCTCACCTGCCTCTCATCAGCTCATCAGCCTGCAGTATATCTGCCCCGGCTCTTCAACCGTTCTTCGCCAGATTGTTGTTTCAACCACAGTGGTAGATACGCTCCAGATCCTCCTTTACAATAAAACCTTTTTTCTTACCGACACCACTCTGTCCCGTGTCCTGCGTTTGGGTCCCTCCTGTGTTCGTAACACCAGGAACGCAACACGATGAGAAAAGTTGGCAAAAGTTGCTTTTCCTTCCCTGGAAAACATAATATCTTTAATGGTGACATCATGCTGTACCGGGAGGCGTAAATATAAAAACAACCACTAAAATCACCACAGTCCCGCCCCTCCTGTCAAATAAAACTGCCTTTCTCTCCCTGACTGATCTCCCATTGGTTTACACTTTTGAATGATCCCTCCCTGCTTTAAGTCCCGCCCTCACATCCTGTTTCAACAGGAAATGCATCAAATCAAGGAAGTAAAGAATTATCGTGCCCACAACACGTCATCTGTCTCAGAGATTGTTCTCATTTCACAAAATTGAGACTGTGTTGAAAGAGAGGGAGGGAAGAGGAGAGGGGAGAGGGGAGAGGAGAGGAGGGTGTGGGGGTCCAAAAGGATGGAGGTATGGAGAGGGAGAGAAAGTGGAAGGAGAGATGAAGGGTGAGGAAGAGAGAGGAGACAGAGTGAGGAGAATAAGTGATGGGGAGAGAGGAAGAGAGAGAGAGTGTGAGAGAGAGAGTGAGGAAAGGGAGACGAGGAGAAAGAAAAATAGAGGGAAAGGGAGAGAGGAACTGAGGGAGGACAAAGAGGGGAAGGGAAAGAGACGGAAGGAGAGAGAGAGAGAGGTAATTAGGAATAATGGAGAGAGGGGAAGGGAGGGAGAGAGCGAGGGAGGAGGAGGAGAGAGGGATTTATGGGAAAGGGAAGAGAGAGAGAGAAACGGAAGCAGAGTGACGGCAAACGATTAGAAACCAAAAAAAAAATAAGGGAAGGATGGAGAGAGAGCGATGGAGGGAGAGAACTTGCCACATGTGGATGGTTTTAATGACCTGAGTTGAGTCACACTGAGATCCTGCTCCTACTAAAAATGTGCAGCTGACGTGGGCTGAAGCTTTCCTGCCTGCGATGACTCAAACACACCGGGAAAAAAAAAAAAAAGACACTCCACACCTCCATTCACCCTGAAGTGTGTGTTGAGGGTGTGTGTCTGTGTTCATTTCAGTCATCCGGGTAGTAAGATGTCCAAAGAAATATATAAAAACAAAATCCACTGGGCTTAAAATGAAGAGTTGAAGACTTTTCACCGCTCATCTGAGAGGCTTCATCAGTTCTACAGAGCAGTGGGAAATCTAACAATGCTGTGTAACAATACTCACAGAAAAACGTGAAATGAACACGACTTGTTCACAGCAAATTACGTGTGGAACATAAAGTGTTAAAATGACGTACTCCCAGAACAAAATGGTTATGTAAAGGAGACACAACTATAAACAGCAAGTAGTGTCATTGAACATTGAAGTAGCACGGTGGCCAGTAAGGGTGTTCGATGCCGGTGACTGGGATTCAAATCCCAAGGGTTAGGACATTAACCCTCACTAAACCTAACCCTTTACAAAGGACATTTTAACAATTCATATTTACATTTTTAACCAACATTTTTGTTATTTAACCATGACCAAACCCTTAGTTGCCTAACCATAACCTTAGCCAAACTTTTCAGTTTCAGAGTTTGTGTTCATTTCAGGTATTCGTGTGAGATCATGTTTCCACCCCCTTTTCGTTTTTTTTTTCTATGCGCACTTCTCAGGTGAATTACGGTCTGCAGTGTTCAGAGTCCTGCAGAAGGGAAATCCAGTGTGCGCTCGTACACCAGGAAGTACGGTAGAAGTCAAACAAGTATCAGCCAACTGGAGGCTGCCGGCTGAACATCCACAGACCCGGACGTAGCTGCTGAGTTTCTAACAACACTTGCTATCTCCCAAAAGGCTAAACTGCTGCCTAATCAGGCAGCCTGTGGAGGCAGGAAGGCATCAAGTCATGTCCCGACTGAATGTTTACAAGAAATGCTGCTTTGGTCACTGAATATTCATTCTGCTTAGATGTGTAATGCTTAACAAAAAGCTGTTAGTCCAAATAACCAACAGGTGGCAGTAATAACGGCTGCAACTGACAGCCTTCAACTGTCGGTACTTTGGCGACGGCGTGACGCACAGCTGCCTTGGAAGTCCGTCTTGAACCTGCAATAAGCGATTTCATACCCTGTAACCTCTGTAAATAATTAAATTATATGTATAATTCATAATTCATGATATATATCTCATGCTTGCAGTTGGTCCAGAATGCTGCAGCTCGTCTTTTAATAGGAACAGGCAAGCGAGAGCACATTTCCCCCGTACTGGCCTCCCTCCACTGGCTCCCTGTCCGTTTTAGGATTGATTTTAAGATTTTATTGTTTGCCTAGAAATCATTAAATGGGCTAGCTCCAGCCTATCTCTCTGACCTTTTACAACCACACGTCCCATTAAGGTCACTCAGGTCTGCTGAGGTTGTCCCAAGCTCCAGGTTGAAGCACAGGGGGGATCGCTTCTTTGCAGTTGTAGCCCCCAAACTATGGAACGAGTTGCCTCTGCATGTTAGGCTGGCCCCTACACTGCCCAGGTTTAATATCTGTTTGTTATAACGTTGGTACGCTATCGCTACCCTAGTGCTAAAAGTGCTAAAAGGTTTACCATTGCTAGGCAACACTGTCAGCTGTCCTGGCCGGGACGTTAAAGTTGTATTGTCCAATGTTGAAAGGTATAATGAAGTGATGTCACCGTGCAGATACTCACAAATATCAAACAGGTTAGAACTTATCGGGGTGGCTCCGATGCGTCTTCAAACAGTTCAGGAGGTTCAGATCTGATCTGGACTCAGCTCACAGCACCAGATATTCTGTGCTGAACTTCGGTTCCGACCAAGACTCAGATCCAGATTTCTCCTCCGATTGTCAGGAGGGGCGAATCGGGGATAAATCTGTGAAAAACTCCTGTGATCTGAGCCCGGCATTAGTGTCGCTTTAAACCAGATTCCTTTATTGGTACCTTCATACAAAACACACTCCTTCCAAAGGACACGGCCTCACTAGACAGCAAGGCAGCAGGCGGCTACCTTCTGTTTGGGATGCAGCCACTGTGGTGTTAACACTCACTACAGACCCCAGCTCAAAGGGAAGCAACATAAAGGGACACAGACTACATAAAGTCAGTTTAAATTAGTTTATTAAAGTAAAAGGAACGGAGAAAAAAGTTGGCTTCGCCTGCAGTGTCTGCTGGGAGAGAGAGAGGGAGAGAGACAGAGAGAGAGAGAGTCGACAGGTGCCACTCAGCAATTAGCAGCTTCACTACCTGCAGCCCAGGAGCAGACAGCTGTGGCCTCCGACTCGTCCTCGTCTGTTCCCACTTAACGAGTTCGGAAGTTGAAAGCACGATGAATTGTGCGTTCACTACGACCCTGACCCGAAAAAAACCGTCTGGGAAAAAGGAGGGATGGATGGATGGAGGGATGGATGGATGGATGGATGGATGTTAGGAAGTTCCCGCTTTGGCTGCTGTGACCTATTTTGCGCTTCAGAACCATTATGAAGAGGAAGAGGGTCGGCATTTTTCTCCCACTGCCGGCTGCGTGGTGCCGGAGCTTCCCGCTGCTCCAGGCTGCGTACTCGGCTGGTTTCTGATCCAGAAAACTGCTCCGTTTTTCTGCCCCTGAAAGAATCCATCGGTCATAGACTGCCAGGAATGAGCTGCGCTGGCGGTAGTCACATTCACACATGAATATAGCTATAAAAAAAAAATGATATGTGAACAGGGTGAAATGCAAAAAATGGGTTCTCCTAATATTCGGGTCATTTTTCACCCCCTCATCTTTAATTTCACAGGCATTTTATGAACTTTCGAGGACACTTTTACCCCAAGACTGTGTTAATTTCTGACCCTGATACAGTATAAGGCACAGTGCATCACCGTCCCTTAGAAACCAGGGGCCGGATTCACCAATGTGTTCTTAAGACAGATCTTAAGAAATGACATAAGAGGAAATTTTAGGAAGTTCTTAAGAAGGCTCTTAAGTGCAATTCCTCAATATTTTCTTAGTAACGGTCTCATTTCTTACGAATTTCTTGAATTTTCCAACTTAAAAACTTCTCAAAATAGGGCCTGAATTAATTCTGGTTAATAAACTTTAGACTTACTGCCATTGAGGCTAGGAGACAAGACTAGGAGGCTAGGAGACAAGGCTAGGAGGCAATCCAAAGTGCTTCCATCTACAAAACAATTGGGGAAAAACCTATTTAGGGCAACTAGAGCAAAGATTTTAACATTATTTTCAACAGACATGAGACAGAGGCCTACCTGGCCCTACACCAAATAAAGCTTTACAATAAATGTTCATCTTAATGTTAGGTGTAGGGGAACCTATGAAGACTTTGAACTATAACCTACTTGTCTAAAATGTGTTTAAATATATGATATTAGAGGCTTACGTTTTCACTGTAGGAGTTTTAAGACAGGTGAAGGGCTGTTTTAAAGTTAAGAAAAAAAATCAAGAACAAATTTGAGAACTTTCATTTCAAGAATACTATTTATTCCAAAGTTTTTTCTTAGGAAGAAACATAAGAAGAAAGTTAAGAAAATATATAAGAACTGTTTTTGAGAATAGAATTTTTTCCTATTCTTTTTTCTTAAGACTAAAGACCTCCAGTCCAGTTTAGTCCATTCAGCTGAAGCTTCAGAAAGCTTCTCCTCCATCTGGGGATTTGTTGGTGACAGGAAAACACCAGGTAGCCCAAGAAATGTGTTAATAAACCCCCACATACACACACACTGTCCTACCTGCAGTGTGAAGGGGTAAATAGAAAGGAGGGTAAACTATCTCCAGTCTGTCATCATCATAAGGAAACCAGCAATCACCGATATAACAAATTAATTATGTATTCATAAAAATATTAATTAAAAAGGTGGTAAACTAGGGTTCGGCCAGTATATTGTTGATTATTTTCCTACATTCCCATAAACAAAACAAAGTTCCTCGAAATTTGTTGCATTTAGTGCATGTATCTGGGATATTTTTATTATTAAATTTATGCAGTTTGACTGGTGTTACATATGTGCACATTAACCAACTGTACTGCAGTAAATTCAAATGAGTATTTACTGAAAGCTTCTGGGAATCTGCCTCGCTCCAGGCATCTACTGATATCATTCAAAGACTTAATCAGTGGTGGAAAGAGTACAAAAATATCCAACTCATGTAGAAGTGCTGTTACCTTGCTGATATTTTACTTCAGTAGAAGTAAAAGTACCGATGTAAAAATGTACTTCAGTAAAAGTAAAAAGTGTCTGATTTAAAATGTCCTCAGAGTAAAAGTTCCTGAGTTCCTCTTTAGAACAGAGAACGTTGTCAGCTGTGATCTTTTCCATGTGATTCTAACAGGAGAGAGGACAGAGTTCAGACTAGATTCTTTTCACTGGAAACATTAGAAATGAGAAAATAAAGTGCAGAAACAAAGTAAAGTCAGATTCCTCTTCTCACTGTGAATGGATCCACAGTTTGTCAGTTTACGTCGATCCAGTTTCTGTTGCTGATGGAGAGACACACACTCTGTTCTGTGATGGATGGCAGGGCTGTAGTCGAGACCGCCTTGGTCGAGTCCAAGACCAGATCGAGTCATCGGTGAAGCGAGTCCGATTCAAGACCAAGACTGAGGGGGGTTGAGACCGAGTCGAGACCAAGACCGCAAAACTACAAGTCCAATTCGAGACCAATACCATACCAATGTGTTATCCAAGGCTACCATTGTCTTATATTTATTGACTAAAATAGCATATTTTTGTTTATTACCTGAAATAGAAGGGAGATTTCTAAAGACATTTCAACAAAATTAGCATGTTAGGAGTAATATTAGGAGTAACATTAGGAGTAACATTAGGAGTAACGTCACATATGGACGTGGTGAGGTTTTTTTTTTTTTTTTTATCAAAACGAAGTCATTGGTTGGGTAGTTGTCATATCACCAATCAGCAGTCACTAAACCTTTCGGTGGGCTCATAACTTTATCAACTGTGAAAATTGTATCAATCCCTGCTGGTAATTTTTTTATAAGAGATTATAATTATAAAAACAATAATATTATGTGACGTTAATTCATCTGAGACCGATTCAAGACCGAGTCATATTAACTACGAGTCTGAGATGAGACCAAGACAGTCAAAAATCGGTCATGAGTACTACAGTCTTGATGGATGGGATTTAATTATTACAAAAATGACTGACTGACTGGAAAAAATACTCAAAAACTACTCAAAAGAACACAAGAATGCGACTCAATTACAGTAATGTGAGTAAACGTAATTAGCTTCACCCTTGGAATTAAACATTAATACTGAGAGGAGTGTGATGTGGAGGCAGTCAGCAGTGTAACTGTCTGTGTTCAGTTGGATTTGTGTTGAGTGTTGCATGGAGGTGAATGGCTCTGTGCTGTGGATGTCGTCTGAGTCTCTGAGTGTCGGACCGCCCAGCTTCGGGGGGTTAGGGGGCGGCCGGGCCTGCCAGCCAATCACGGCTCGCGGTTCAGCAGCATCCCACGGCCCGTGATGAAGCCATTAAAAATGCCTGGCTGAGGCCAGATGGTCTGTCATTTAGGAGAGAGAGAGAGGAGAGAGAGAGAGAAGAGAGAGAGAGGATGTCGACTAGGGAGAGAGGAAAATGGAGGGAGAGTGGAAGAGAGATGGGAGGGAGAGAAAGAGGAAAGAGAGAAGGAGCTAGAAGGAGAGAGAGTTGACGATGGAGGTACGAAAAAGGGAGAGAGAGAGACAAATGGGGAGAGAGAGGATGTCAACTATAGGGAGGGAAAAAGAGGGAGAGAGAGAACGACAGAGGGAGGGAGAGAGAAGGTTAACTAAGGAGAGAGGAGAGGCAGAAAAGGGGGAGAAAAAAGAGAGGGGGAGGAAGAAGAGGAGAGAGGGATTAGAGGGAGGAAGAGAGGATGTCACATAAGGAGAGAGAGAGAGAGGAAAGAGAGAGGGAGCTGGAGAGAGAGATGGTGGTAGGAGAGGGGAGGGAGAGAAAGGGAGAGAGAGATGGGGAAGGAGGAAAAGAGAGAAAAAATGAGAGGGAGAGAGAGAATGTTTACTAGGGAGAGAGGAACAGAGAGATGAAGGATTTTCACTGAGGAGAGAGAGAGAACGAGGAAGGGGGGGGGAGAGAGCGAAGATGTCAGCCAGAGAGAGAAAGAGAAAGAGGGGGAGGGTCAATGAGGAAAGAGAGAGAGAGAGAGAGAGAAAGGATGCCAACAAAGGAAAGAGGAAGAGAGAAAGGGAGGAGAAAGGAGAGAGAGTGAGGAGGGTGACTTTCATTCAGTTCCAGTCTTTATCAAAGCGTAAAACTCTTAATGCAGAATTCGGTCCTGATGTTGGGCTCAAACTCCCACACAGCAAAACAAAACCAGCTGTGTCCTTGTTGAATGTTAGTCCTTGAAAAAAATGAAATGAAACGGTAATTATAAAATCACGGCACCAAATGAAAAATATTAATTTTCATCAAAACAGAACATGTAGCCATCATTTCCTAGATTATCCAAGTGGCAAAGCAAAAGGTTTTCAAGCTCAGTTGTTGCTCTGTCTGGGATCAGAAACCAAATCTTTAGATATTTTGATTGCTATGCTTAAATTTACGGCATTAAAAATATTAAAATAAATTAACGGCAATATAGAATAGCGAGGGCGGCCCATATCCCACTACTATAATTGGAGAGCGGTTTGTGTGTTTGTGTTTTGTGTGTCCCACCGTGGAGTAGAGGAGAGGAGAGGAGATGGGAGGAGAGGAGAAGAGGAGACAAGGACAGGAGAGGAGGAGAGGAGAGAGGAGAGGAGAGGAGAAGATGAGAGGAGAAGAGGAGACAAGGAGAGGAGGAGAGAGGAGAGGAGAGGAGAGGAGACAAGGAGATGAGAGGAGAAGAGGAGAGGAGAAGAGGAGACAAGGAGAGGAGGAGAGAGGAGAGGAGACAAGGAGGAGAGGAGAGGAGAGGAGGAGGTTATAAATTGGGAGGACAATACAATCCTCTTACAGAAAATATTGGAAGCATTGTGTTCCAACATGAGAAACCCACCATGTGACAAACTCTTGACAAAATGGTTCAAAATTAAAGCAAAAGTAAAACAAAATATGATATTCTTTAAAGGATAAAGGGCTTAAAGGGTTGACTAAATCATTCTACTCTGAACTAATAATCTGCAGGTCCTTAAAAACGCAAAAAAAAGCTAAGTAAAGGCCTTGATAAAGTACTAAAATGTCTTAAATACAGTAGAGGTTTTAATTTATTATTACACTATACACTTATTTGATGCAAATATGAAATCAGATAGAGGTACTGACAGATTGAACATGCCAAACATCTGCTGTAGTAAACACAGTTGGACATCATGTGACTAAACACTGAATCTCCTTATCGCCTCTGTAGTTTTTCATCTTCCATCAGATCCTGTGTGTTCAGTTGGAAGCTGGTCTGGACAGATTCTGGTTCAGTTTGGCGTCTTAATTCTCACTCCAAGCAGCATTATAACGGTCTTAAAGAGTCTTAGATGTGTCTGTGGGAAACCTTCAGACAGCCTGAAGAATACTGTGTGTTTCTGTAGGTTTCCAGAAGCAGAAGTGTGTGTGTGTGTGTGTGTGTGTGTGTGTGTGTGTGTGTGTGTGTGTGTGTGTGTGTGTGTGCGTTCGCTCCATTTTCTTCATTAGCTCCATCAGAGACGAGAGACGTGGCAAGCTGTTGTCAGTGCGCTGCTCGGGTACTCCCTCTCTCCCTCTCTCTCTCTCTTCTCTCTCTCTCTCTCTCTCTTCTCTCTCTCTCTCTCTCCGCACATACACACACTTACACTTACACACACACACACACACACACTTACACACACACACACTAGGCTTATTTAGTACACATGGATACATGGTAACTGATGGGGCTTTGCGCTGCAGTCTGTTTCGTTGTCTGACTGAGTAAAACACAGCAGACTACAGAGCGTCACATCCTCAGATATGTAGGAGCTAGCTGGCTCAGGGATGAAAGGATGAACAAAGAATGTATGGGTAGATAAATGGATGGATGAATGAATATCTTGGATGGATTGACGATTGAGTGAATAAGCTAGGCATGTATGAATGAGTTGCTGAATGGATGAATGAATGAGTTGCGAACGAACGAATACTTTAATGTTGAACAAATACGTTAATGGATTAATGATTGAGTGTATAGGAAGCGAATAGGATAGGACAGTGAATAGGATAGAGGATATATGAATGAGTTAATGTATGAAAGAATGAATGAGCTAAAAATATGAATAAATGAATGAATGATTGAATGGATGAGCTAATGAATGAATGAGTTACTGAATAAATAAATGGATTTGTTGGTAACAATGAAGCCACTGAAGAGGAACGTTGTGGTTTTTTTTTTTTCTTCACCTTTATTTATTCAGGGGGAGTTTCACTGAGAGCAATGCTCTCTTTTTCACACGCTACTGATGACAGATCCACAAAGATGGACGCTGTGGCTGCAGTGCATTTCTGGTCTCTCTCCTGCTCTCTCCTGTGGGTGGAGAAATTGGTCTCTCTCCTCTTCTCCGATGGATTTCTCCTGTATGATTGTTGAACGTCTCTCGGTGCAAAAATGGCGGCTCTAGAAAGAAGAAGCCCTCGCTCTTTGATTCTGAGGGACTGACACCAAAACCTGACGTTTACCGCTGAGGTTTTACATCCTGAAACATTTTCTCATATCAAACTCCATCTACGATTGGATAGTTATCTGTAAAGGAAGAAGAAAATACACCAACAAACAACAAAATGGACCAAGAAGATGTTGTTGAATACTATTTTTTAAGTGTTAATGGGTGGCTTTTTCCTTTAAGCATCGACAGCCTCTCTCCTAACATCCTCGAATCCATTCAGTATTGATAAGCCGTTTTTTTAACTCGAATATAAGATGGAGATCCAGCTCAGCCGTGGAGTTAGTGAAACGGTGAAAGTGGAGCGGCTGAGCGGTCCGGGCTCAGTGAGGCCAGGCGGTGTGTTGTGGCGTCAGGCCGGTCTGTGGGGAAAGGTGATGTAAGATAGTCGAAATCTCCCCCGTTTAACCTCTCGTTAGCTGGCAGCGACCCGCCTGCTGCCTGCGAGCAGCCGGGCCTCATCTGCAGCCGACCTGGGCTCCGCTATCTCTCCCTGACATATATACATGTCAGCGTCTGGCTCCCTCTGCCCCCTTCAGGATCTGACCCCGATACCCACTTACTCCATCATGGACCCCCGGGGTTAAAGCATGCAAATGGGGCCAATAATATTCCAGGTTGTCGGCATAAATGGGGCTGAAATATTCGAGGTTGTGGGCATGAGATATTTTAGGTTACAGTTAAGTATAGGATTTCAGCATTTAAGGTGAAATTTATGTAGAGATTAGAATATATTTTTATATTTTTATATTTTTCTTTCCTTGCTGATATGGACCTATGTGTATGTGTTGAATAATAATAAGATAAGATAAGATAAGATAAGACAGCACTTTATTGATCCCCTTGGGGAAATTCAGGTGCCACAGCAGCAATTGACGGACAATACCAAAGAAGTAAAGTATGTCAAAGTATGTACAAAGTAATAAAGAAATAAAGAAAATAGCTACTAACATAGAGTAAAGGTAATGGACATAATATACAACAATAGAGACAATAGAGATAGTGCAAATAAGGCAAATCAATGCAAATAATAAATGCAATTCAATAGTTCCATGGATATATTCCTGAGGTACATAGCATCCCTGTGCAATAATCAAGATTTCGAGTTCACTTTATTAGTGCCAGTTCAAGTGATTGATTGTGCAGGTTGGGTGGGGCGGAGGGTGGGGGTCTGGGCTCTAGGAGAGAGTCCAGGGACCAAGAGTTGTATCTGGTAATATAATAATATGTAATATATAACAATATGACAAAAAAAGCTTTATTTTTTAGTACTTTTCAAAACAGAAGTTACAAAAATGCTTCTCAAACAGGCAGTAAAAAGGGACAAAAACACAATAATGAGGGGAGAAAACAAATTAAACTAAGAGAAATATGAACTTAATGAAGTTCATTATAAAACATTCAAGTCAGATTATGAAAAAAAAAGGCCTTTTTAATACAAAGTGATTTAAAGGATGACAGTGATTTAGCCGGTCTCAGCTCCTCAGGCAGGACTTGATCCCAAAGAGAACAGAAGCTTTAAGGTTTAAAGTCAGATATGATGAAATATTCAAGCTTAAAGTTGGATACAGGATTTGATATGTTTGAGGTTAAACTTAGGTAGAAATCAGGATGTAATAATCAAGGTTAAGGTCAGATATGAAGCTGTAATATTTGAGCTTAAAGTTAGATAAAGGGTTTTAACTTTTGTGAGAATGAGAATGTAATATTTAAGATTAAAGGTAGGGCTTTAACTTTTGAGGTTAAAGTTACATAAAAATGAGAGAAAAAACCATCGCCTTCCACCAGTCTCCTTAGCTCAGTTTTCAAATTTCTTTCCCGGCTCTTCCCTGACAGGAGTGTTGTCCGGACGCTGTGACCTCTGACCCTTTTAACGATGGTGATCCAGGAACTGAAACTCATTCTACTGCTGCGCTCTCATTAAGCCGCTCTGGATAAGATTGTCAGCCAAATGCCAAAAATGTGAATGTAAAGTCAGATATGAGGGTGTAATATTCGAGGTTGAAGTCAGATATATGGTTTTAATTTTTGAGGTTGAAGTTGTAAACGGGTCGTAATATTCCAAGGCTTGAGGCTGTAATATTGAGCTCAAAGATTGCAATGTGGTTGTAATGTTTGAAGCATAAGCTTGGGGGTGTAATATTTGTAGTTAAAGGATGGAAATAGGGCTGTAATATTCAAGGTTAAAGCACAAACACTACTGATAATAGTATGGCTTATAAATTACAGACACTTTTGTATTTTTTAAGACTTAGTCCCAGCAACTTTGCTCCAGAAAGTCTGGGAAACGATGGATGGGAGGAAGCGTTATGGTTTTGTTCAACTTGTGGTAATTTTGTCACATTTTTGTCATGTAATTCTCTTAATATTATGACAATATTATGCCAAGATGTGTTATTTATAATGGCCATATATAATAAGGAGTAGTTTCATCCAAGTCATATGATTAGTCAAAGACATTTCCAACCATGCTGATTCCAAGATGATAACAGAGACTTTCAATTAATAGGTTTGCTATTTTTCAATTAGGCAATATATTATTTAGCCTATAGGTACTTAGTTTGTTATATACATACACCTCTGTATTTAATGTTTACATAAAACTACCTAAATATCTAGTTCTTTCTGTCAAGAACTAGAAGACTGTAACTAGAAGTTGTACTCCTCACTGAAAGTGTAGGAAGCTTCATAAAAACCTCTCATGGAATATTTTTTCGTCCAAGTCAAACTCTCAGTGTGATTCCTTGAAGTGATTTTGAGACGTTTGATAAATACGGAAGCTAATCAGATAGGGATTAAGTGTGATCATGAGAGAGAGAGAGAGAGAGAAAGAGAGAGAGAGAGAGAGAGTAATGACACAGAAAGGGAGACAGACAGGCAGAGTGTTTCCATGTTCAGTCAGATTGTTTAGTCCAGCAGCCTCTCTGCTTTGCTCCATTACAGTCCAGAGTCTCCAAAACATTGTTCACCTCTGACTGGAAGAGGAAGCAGACAATCAGTCAGCCAACCAGCAAACTGGTCAGTCTGCCAACTAACCAACCAACCATTCAGACAGTCAGTCTGCCAAGCAACTAACCAACCAGCAGGCCAGTCTGCTAGCCAGTAAGCAAACCGACTACCCAGCCAACCAGTAAGCAAAATCACCAACTAGCCAGTCAACCAATCAGCCAACCAAGGAACCAGCCAGCCAGCCAGCCAGCCAACCAACCAGCCAGTCAATAACCAACCAAGTAACCAACTAGACTGAGAGCCAATCAACCAAACAGTCAGCAAACAACCAAATAACCAGCCAGCCAATATCTAACCAGACAGCCAGTCAACCAGCCCAAAAGAAACTAATGAACCTTAATAATAATAATAACTTTATTTGTATAGCACTTTTCTAAAAGCAAAGTTTACAAAGTGCTTTACATACAATAAAAAAAACCCCAAAACAATGATGCAGAATTTACCACAATCAAATAAATAACAGTTGAATAATAAACATAAATAAATAAAAAATAACAAAAAAGGAATAAAAGGTAATACAGGGGATAAATGGATACAACTAGAAAACGAACAGACATGCAACTAAACACAGATGCAAACAGATAAAAAAAAAACACAATTACTAAATAAACGACAAAAAGGAGATACACTGCCATTCAAAAGTTCAAAAGCTTAAAAGTTTAAAAGTTTGGAGAAAACTCCATAACCCCGAAAGGAACCAATGACTCCACCCGCCAAGGCAGCACCGACCAATCAAACAAACCAATCAACCTTGCCAACAATCAGTCAACCAGCCAGACTGAGAGACTTCCATTAACCAACTAGTCAGCCAAGCGAACAGTAACCAACTAACCAGCCAGACAGACAGTCAACAAGCAACCAACCAACCAGAGTCACACACACACACACACACACACACACACACACACTCTTGCACCCCCCACTTACACAAAGTATTTGTCATTCAGAACATATGAAGCAGCTATCGATTGTTTACCGAGGCTGGGGTGACGACAGAATGGCTAACGACCTGGAGAGATTTGGAACAAAAACCTGGCCTCGGACCAGCAGACCTGCCGTGACGGTCCCCCTCCAAACCACAACACACACACACACACTCACACACACACACACACACACACACACACACACACACACACACACACACACATAGTTTGTCCAGAGAACGATCCATTTCCTGGGACTTCGCATTTGTAAACAAGCCAGGTAGAATATTGGAGGGGCTGGATTGAATTATGGCCTCATGCAAAAAAAAAAAAAAAATCCACTCGGAGTGTAATTACTTATTGATGGGTGTTTGTGTACGTGTGTGTGTGTGTGTGTGTGTGTGTGTGTGTGTGCGTGTGTGTGTGTGTGTCTGTGTGCTTGCATTTGCATGTGTGTATTGATGAGTGTGTGCATCTGTGTGTGTGTTTGTGTGCATGCAAAAGTTGATGTATGTGTGTGTTTGTGTGTGTGCGTGTGTAACGGTTTTCATGAATTTGTGTGTGTGTGCGTGTGTGTGTGTGTGTGTGTGTGTGTGTGTGCTCATTTGCAATGCAGCTGCTGTCTGTGTAGCCAAACTAACATTTAAATGGAAAGAAATAGGTTTTCTTTTTTTTAAATATCATTATGATCAGTGTAATACTATGCTAATGGAGTTTATGAAGGAAATATGTATTCAGTGAAAGGAGAAAGGATTCATCTATAAATTACTTTGGGGGCTCTGCTGCCTCTCTCAGGGACACTGATGAAACACAGAGAGAGAGAGAGAGAGAGAGAGAGGAAGAATACAAGTTTATGTTACAGTAAATGAAATCAAAATGTGTAGGTAAACAGGGAGAAGGGCAGAGAGAGAGACAGAGAAAATGAGAAAGATGCAAACAGAGACAGGCAGAGATAGATGAGAAAACGAGACAGAGAGACAGTGAGAGACAGTGAGACAGTAAGAGAAGATGGAAAAACGACTAATTTAACTACAAATTTCATCCAAGGAGCTGCGGAGCTGGGGAATGTGAATGAGTCTTCTGTCAGACGTGTTGTGTCTCTCCGCAGTAGTGCTTTTATTTTGAAAGAGAAGCATAGAGGGGAAAAGTGTCTTGCTGTTTTTTCCACCCAAGTGTAAAGAAAAGCTGAGCTGAAACAAACGGCAATACAGCCACAAACAATCAGACACTAGTAAAGAAGAAGTAAGAAATTGTTCTGTTATTTCCACTTGTCATATGTCTCTACTTATTGTATCTTACCAAAATCTAGACGTGTTAGTAAACATATATTTTAAATACTATCTGCTTGGTGTCTGGGCCCCTATTCTCAAGCTTCAGATAGATTATCAGGGTGTCCCAGTTCACATATCTCCATTATGTCTCATATGATTGTACTTGTATTTTAACTGATTTGTGAATAAACTGAACTGAACTGAACTGAACTAAAGAAGGATTATTGTTTGACACTTTGAGAAATGAATAGGCAATTTTTAATTTAACGTCATAGACTTCATTTTAGGATTTCTTAGAGCCAGAAAACAACCAATATCGACCAATATCAACTTAATTTCTCATTATTTCAATGCATTATATGCGGATGAACGCATCAGCCACAGCAATTTTTGAGCTTGGATGCTTCAGTCAGACACAACACTGCACCAAAGCAACACAGCACCGGAGCAGATGTAATAATGTATGTATGTATGTAAACCTTTATTTATACAGGGAGGGCCATTGAGAGCAAGCTCTCTTTTTCAAGGACGCCCTGATTACAGCACAAGATAAAAACACATTACAAACATTACAGTACAAAAAACAAAAAAATACAAAAAAAACAAAAAAAAAACAGAAAAAACATACAAAACAATATAAAATCACATGAAATTCCCAGGTTCAAATAACAACAAGACTATGAGAAGCACGTGCAATCTCCACATAATGCATCCTCTAAAAGCGCCCTGAAATTTTCCATAGAAACAAATCGGTCCAGTTTAAGAGAGTCCTGCAGCATATTCCATCTATCAGGAGCGTAAAAACTGAAAGCGGTCTTTCCTGCCTCACTGTTCATACGTGGTGTGTCTAATCTAATGTGTGTCTGTGAGCGAGTATGATACCCTGTAGCACTGAAACTCAAGAGCGAGGACAAATACAGTGGAAGCTTGCCAGACAAAGCTTTGTAAACAAACAAAAGACAATGTTGCTCTCTTCGAATGGTAAGGGAGGGCCAACCCACTTTTTCATATAAGAGACAGTGATGAGTGAGAAACCCATCACCAGTGATAAAACGCAGAGCACTATGAAATACCGCATCAAGAGGCTTCAAGGTAGTAGGCGAGGCATGCATATACAGGACATCACCATAGTCAAAAACAGACATTATTGTCGATTGCACAATGGTCTGTCTACTGATAGTAGAAAAACAGGACTTGTTTCTGTACAAGAATCCAATCTTTCCCCTCAGCTTTTTGGTTAGGTGTTCCACATGGGTCTGAAATGAAAGCCTATTGTCTAGCCAAATGCCCAAATATTTATAAGAATCAACAATTTCAATTTGCGCACCCTGCAGAGTATGAATACCTATACTGGCATCAGTCCCATGAGACCTCGAAAACAACATACATTTTGTCTTGTCAGAGTTCAAGACAAGCTTGTGGCCAGTAAGAGACATCTGAAATGCGTCAAAAGCAGACTGCAGATTTGCAGCGGCCATTCTAAGCGTGGGGCCAGTAGCATACAGGATTGTGTCATCCGCATAATAATGGACGTCACAATGTGGAGAAGAGGGTACCATGTTGTTAATATACAGAGTAAATAAAAGTGGACCCAGAATCGACCCCTGTGGGACACCTTTACCAATTAATAATAATAATAAAAACTTTATTTGTATAGCACCTTTCATACAAGAAATGCAGCTCAAAGTGCTTTACAACAAAGAAATGACATGCATGAAAATAGACACAGAATGAGCATAACATAAGATGGAAAATAAAACCCACTGAATAATAATAAAAATAAAGTTAAGAAATAGAGTACATAGAATGCATAAAATCAAGTAAAATACAACATTTTAAAAGAAGTGCAGCAGTGCAGTGCAGATGTCATTGATTTCAAAAGGCAATGGCAACTACCTCCAACTGCTCCAGTGAGCTGCTCCAGACTGGTTCTACTGGGCAGCTTCAGACTGGTTCTACTGGGCAGCTCCAGGCGTGGATGTGAGGAACTGTGTGAATGTGAAGCAGAGCGTTGCTAGAAAAGACCATGGAGCTCAGGCGGTCTTCCCTGGATGGTTAAAAAAGGATAAAACATACAGTATATGTATAATATATGTAAATACATATTGGAAAAACCTGAAGTCCTTGTTATAAGCCCTGAGCACATTTCTATCCAAATTCAGGTGGTCCTTGGTCCTTCAGTCCTGTTTGAACCGAGTCTTAATTTTGAGCAACATGCTAGAAAGCTTGTTCAGTCAGTCATGTTTTTTTTTTTCCATCTCAGGGACAATGAAAAAATCTGTGATAAACTTCAGCGATACAGATGAACTCCTGCAGTGTGTTGTTTACCGGCCTTAACCACAAACAGGCACCGATGTGTTCAAAATTCTGCAGCAAGTCTTTTAACCAAAACCATATCACTCCTATTTTAGCATCTCTTCACTGGTTGCCTATTTGTTTTAGAATTGATTTTAAGATTTTATTGATTACTTTTAAGGCTTTACATGGTCTTGCCCCTAGTTATCTATGTGAACCTTTGATCCCTGAGGAGCCTGCAGCTCGGCTTGGCTCTGCAACGACTCGCCTGGGGAGCTCAGAGTCAGGAGCATCTTTTAAATCGCTTCTCAAAACTTTGTCAAAATGCCTTTCTTTGGCTTTTATTAATTTTATCCTTGGTGCCTTTTTTGTTATTTATTTATTTATCCTCTGTCTTATCCCAGTGGCTGGGACTATTTTTCTTTTTGTTTTATTGATCTGTGTGATTTGTTAATTTTTATTTTCCTTGGTCATGAAGCACTTTGTAACTTTGTTTTGAACAGTTGTAAATAATGATTATTATTATATATATATATACATTGACCCTCCAGTGCAGTCTCATGAAAATCAGTGAAATGAGCATGATGTCTGAAAATGCGGTCAGTGCACGAAAAGTGAGAGAAATATGTTTCCCCAGCAGGGAAAGATTAGGTTTTCATTTATTGAATCCTGAACCAAAACCTGAACCAAACTGTTTTAGTAGCCTGAACTTTAACCATTAGCTAACTGTTTTGTGCGACGAACACAGAGATTTGAACTGAATGTTTCTTTATTCTGTTACTGCCGATAACACTGATATTTATTCATTTTTGTTCAATTATGACTAGTCATCTGTTAATGTAATATTACCTCAGTTGGTAATATACTGCTTTGGCACTATGCTTCTGTCCTGCATTGACAATAAAACAGGTTTGAATTGAATTTGTGTGTTTGCGTGTGTTACTTTGTGTGTATGTGACAGAGTGTGTGCGTGTGTATTACTCTGCGTCTGTGCATGAGTATGCTACTGTGAGTGTGTGTGTATGTAACTGTGTATTTGTGTGACTGAGTGTACATGTGAATGTGAGTGTCACATACACACAGTCCACACACACACACACACACACAATATATCCAGTGTGTGTTACTGTGTGTATATGTGACAATGATTGTTACTATGTGTCTGTGTGTGTGTCTGACTGTGTGTGTGTGACAGTGATTGCTTTTGTGTGTCTGTGTGTTACTTTGTGTATATGTGTGTGTGTGCGTGACAGTGTGTGTGTGTGTATATTATTGTGTTTGTGTGACTTTGTGTCACTTTGTGTGTGTGTGTGCGTGACTGTGACTGTGTGTGCATCAGTGCGAGAGCAAGAGTGAAATGGAAGAGTAGCGGTGTGTGTGTGTGTGTGTGTGTGTGTGTGTGACAGAGAGAGAGTATTACTCCAGGCAGACTGTCAGATTCCCTGCACTTAGACCTGACCTCTACCTCTCCATCTCTCTTACCTCTTTTACTCTTCTTTTATCTCTATCTGCCTCTCTCTCTCTCTCTCTCTCTCTCTCTCTCTCTCTCTCTCTCTCTCTCTCTCTCTCTCTCTCTCTCTCTCTCTCTCTCTCTCTCTATCCTTCTCTCTCCTCCTCTCTCTCCCTTCTTCTCTCTCACTTCTCAATCTCTTTCTCTCCCTGCCTGTCTCTCTCTCTCTCTCTTTCTTTCTCTCTTGCTTTTATATCAATCTCCATCCCTAATTCCTCTTACTCTCCCCTCTTTCTTTCTCTCTCTTCCTTTATCTCTCACCTTCTCCTTGCTGGGATTCCACTGATATGAGGCTTTGAAGGTCAATACTTATACTCATATTTTTATATTGAAGATGCCGATAGCTGTCTCCATATTTAATATCTTTTACGAACATTCGACCGTTTTAATGCCAAAAAATCCCCCAGACTTTTCTTCTTGTCAGGGTGGAAAAGCCTCTGAAACATTGAGACCATCATGGGACACTAAAACTCTCCACTGAAACCAGACTAATGAAACCGTTTCAGGTGGTTAGCAGCTCTTTAAGGCAGTGAGGCAGGTTTCATTACAGTAAAATCCTCCCACAGCACACTGGAAGGCTTTCTCTGATGAGACATATGATGATGAAACGATGATAAAAAGTAATATTAATAATAATAAAAAAAAAAATGACTAGCTGTGGTAGGGAGGAACATCCATCATACCCCAAGTTCACAACAGTGTCTTGCTGATACCTGATATTTAATAAAAGGCCAATATCAGCAAACTGATGCATCGAGGAATACAGATCTCCCTGAGCTCCTCAGCCTCTACTCCATCTTCTCTCTCTCTCCCTCTACTCTGTTTATGTCTCTCTCTCTCTCTCTCTCTCCCCTGTTGTCTCTATCATAACATGACCTTTGCCCCTGCTGTTCTCCATCAAAAGCTCGCAGGCAGGAGCTTCTTCACACAGCAGCAGCAGCAGAGTAGTCGGCTGGTTGTTGGACTGGTTGGATGCTTGGTGGGTTGATCTGCTTGTTGGTTGGTTGGCTGGTTAACCGGCTGGCTCGTTGGTTGGCTTCCTAGTTGGTTGTGGGTTGGTTGACTGGTTGACTGGCTGGTTGGTTAGTTGGCTGTCTGTAGCTGGTTGTTTGGCTGGTTGCTGGTTGTCTCTCTGCCTTGTTGGTCATTGGCAGGTTGGTTAGTTTCTTGTTGGCTGTCTCGCTGGCTGGTGAGTTGGTTGCTGGCTGGCAGTTTTTTTTGTTGATTGGTTGTTTTTTATAGAATAGAATAGAATAGAATGGGTTAGGGATGGGTTAGGGTTAGGGTTAGGGAATAGAATGATCTTTATTGTCATTATACTCAGGTAGAATGAAATTTCGCCTGGCTTCTCTCTGTGTAGTTAAAATAAAACAAATAAATAAAAGCAGTAGTCAAAGCAGTAATAGCAGCGTAATGTTACGAAAGACTTGTGCAAGTACAACTTAAAAATAAAAGGCACTAGTTAAATTAAATTTACACATTCACAAAGGTTGAATGTTATAAATATTAATAAATAGATGTTAAATCCTTGTGTTTATAAATTGTGTCTGTGGTAGCAGTCTCTGAGGGTGGAGGTGTGTATGTCACAGTCTTTGATGTGTGTGTGTGTGTGTGTCAGTTTTTTGGCTGTTGGATTACTTGGTTGTTGACTAGTTGGTTGAGTGATGGCTGGCTGGCTGGCTGGCTGACTGGTTGGATGGCTGGTTCCTTGGTTAGCTGATTGGTTTACTGGCAGGTTGGTGATTTGGCTTGGTGGTTGGCTGGTTAGTTGGCTGGTTAGTTGGTTGGCTGATTAGCTGGCAGACTGGCCGGCTTGTTGGTTGGTTAGTTGCCCGGTTGGTTGGCCGACTGAATGGCTGATTGGTTGGTTGCCAGTTTAGCTGACTGTCTGTCTGTCTGGCAGGCTGGTTGGTTGGTTGGTTGGTTGGTGAACAGTGTTTTGGAGACTCTGGACTGTTAGTGGCACAGATGATGGCAGCTGAGCACAGAGGCTGCAGCAGAACAATCTGACTGAACATTAAAACTGTTTGATGTCATTCATGCTGTTCAGTCTCTTTGTGTTTCTCCCTTTCTGTCATCTCTCTCTCTCTCTCTCTCTCTCTCTCTCTCTCTCTCTCTCTCTCTCTCTCTCTCTCTGGCTCTTATTTCTGTTGCAACTTTGATTCATTAATAATATGTTTAAATCACGAAAACGACACACACACACACACACACACACATACACACACACACACACACCTTACAGTTTCAGTGATTTTTCTGTCTGAAGGTTTCCATGGTCTTTATCACCCCAGGGCCGCTGGAACCCATTCAACCTCCAGTCTCTCTCTCTGTCTCCTTCCTTTCTTCCTTCTCTTTCTCTCAGTCTGTCTGTCAGTCTTTCTGTCTGCCTCTCTCTCTCCCACTGTCTCTTAAGATCAGTCCATTCCCCTGCTATCCTTACTCCCGAAGAAGACAAACTAAAGAACAAGTGCTGCCATAGGCTTCGAGCAGCAAATCTCAGTGAAAAAGACAGTGTTTTTTTCTCTGGAGAGTGGGCTAGCAGCAGGGCAGCACATTACCAGCCGCTGCGACCGCTCTGCCGTCCAACAGACACGGAGGAAAATAGTTTTTGATTCGTCTGAACATGGCCTTTGGCCCTGCTAGCCTGTATCAGGAACTCTGTGACAGACTGGTGGAAGCAGGAGACATTTTATCATACTGTAGTGGAGGAGCAGGGACATCTCAATAAAGGACAGCAGACAGTCAGATAGACAGAGAAGAAGAATAGTTTTCTGGAGACACTATATGCACACAGTACTACAGTTACTGAGAAAAATCAGATTGAGGCCAGTAATTTGATTAAAGGGGTATTAAAGGACCACAATGACTTTTTGGGAGTCGGTCCATTGGTCTCCTTACTCAGTATGTGACAAGAGGATTGGCACCAAAATCATCTCTGTGTCTCTGGTAGATCGCTGGTGCACACGCTTTAGCATACTGTTAAAGTAATTGTTAGTAATTGTTGCCGATTAGCATTATCCAAAGTATGAAGATAAACCTTTTAGTAATCCAAGGTTGGTATTAGATCTATGGCCTATAGATTCATAAATTGTAAAAACCAAATCCCAATCATTAGTGAAATTTATTATGGAACAACAGTGCAGAGACTTCAGCAGTCTGGCTAACTTCACTCACTTCCTTATAAACTTAGTTCCAAAGAGTATTTTTTTTTTTTTTTTTACAGGGGAAACAAGAAGATAAAATCCAAGGCACTCCTCTGTATAAAGTTAAAAATGCTTTATTATTCTTTCATGTTAAAATGTTAGAAAACGCACCAGCGGGTTTGAAGCCCATGCAGCGCTCCTCCTCTGATCAACACAGTGCGTTTCTGTTTGTTGAATTTACCAGTTCCCCTAAACAAGTTTGGCAGGTTTGGATGCATCTCATTAAAATGAACTGACCATCAGCATGCACAAAGCTATCTACCAGAGACACAATGTAGATGAATTTGGTGTCAAACCTCTCGGATACTGGTTCAGGTGACCAATGGGCCAAACTCACAAAAATCTTTTTCATATCAAGGACCCCAAATTTAGTCCACATTAGAGCCACAGACCCCATTTGATGAGATTTTGTCTCTCAAACCAAAATCTGAGAATATTTTTATTGTTAGATATGATTTTGTAGGTAGGATTCTGTATTGTAAGTAGAGAGATAACAGAGAAACTATGAACCAAACAGTCATTCTTCTATATCCTCTAATTGTGTTAACTTCATGTAAATGAAATAATGGTGAAGTTTAACAAACAGTTTGCTGGGGACCACCTGGAACCCCCTCAAGGACCCCTGGTGGTCCCCGTACCCCATGTTGAGAACCACTGCTCTATAGGACCATTAGGAATTGCAGCAACATTGACAGAAGGCGTCTCATCCTATACAAAGAGCAGGCCGGAAAGTGATTTTTGAAAGCCAAAAATCTCAGTAAATGTTGAGTCAGTGGTATTGATCAACCCCCGCAGATATATTATGGTTATTTTGTGCTATGTGACAGGAAATACCTCATTTATTTTCCCTTTCACATTAATTTCCACGGTTTGTTTGATGCATTCGACAGTCGGGTTCGTTTATTTGGAGATGGATGTGACGCAATGAGATCCAGCCAGCAGTCCTCTTCGTATCAGAGGGAAAATGTCAGGACATTTTGTCAGATGGTGTTGACGTGCTTACAAAACACCTTGATGCAACCAGTGTGATTCCCAGTGTTGGCTGAAAGCAGAAAATGCCCTTATGTACTCATGCAACACATGACGCGTTACACAAGAGTCCTCATGTTGACCGCTGTACCCAAACACACCGCCACCGCAGCCAGGTGAACTTCCTCTGACAGGGCTCCCACACTCACTGGACAGCAAATTCAACGACTTTTAATGGGCTTTAAAGGTCTGGTTTGGTGGAATTCAAAGACTCAAAATTAGCTTGTTTTGGGGTAAGACATAGACATCATAGAGGCTTAATTCTTTACTCATGATCTTGTTACGTCAAGAAATCTTATTACATCAAAATCATTTTAAAACTGCTGCTGTATCAACACAAATATCCATCAGGATGGTAAGTGTTGATCCTAGATGAAGAGAGGTCCAGAGACATATTGATGAATTTGGGTGCTATATTTTAATTTTAAAGTACTTAAAAATCCATGTTTAAGGCCTTTTTTTTTTTTTTTTCTCATATCCACAAGGAGGATTAGGATAAGGATTTTACAGGCCCATGGGAACCCTGCTCTGACACTTCAAAAACTGAATGAAATTGAAATAAGATGTTTACACGGTCAAATACATGGAAAGATGAACCATGAATCAAGGTGTGATGACTGAAGTGAAGTTATTATTTGTTACACCTTAATCTCATTAAAACAATAGGACTAAGGCATTTACATAACAAATGCTATAGTTGGTCTATTGCTTTAATCAAGTTAAAGTGAGATTAAAGTGTGCTCCTGCTGTAATTAATAGCTGTCCTGTCTATTGGTGTCTAGCCAACTGAAGAACAGGTTATTTGATATGTTTCCAACAAAAAACACTGATGGAAAAAATACTTTATTATCATGAATAGCTCTTCTGAAAATCTGTAAAAAAAAAAAAAAATAACCCATCCTGCCTTCACTATAGGATGGAGCAGCAGCAGTACATTAGCAGCCACTGGAAACTGGAAACTGCCTCCTATATAACAGACAAGAAAGCAAATAGTTTCTGGCTGGTTTGAGCATGGCCTTTGGCCCTGCTAGCATCCATCAGGCAGTCAGTGAGACAGAGGAGGAAAAAACACTTTGATACAAAGCAACAGTTGCAGAAGCCCCATGGCTCTGCTGCTCCGTCCCTGAGAGGAATTTCTTGGAAAATTAAAGCACTGTTCTCTGTTCAGCCATCGCAAGGCGCAAGGAACGATCCTGCAACCAGTTGTATTATAAAATGCCTACTTGTTTCTTTATTTGAAGAAGTATAGGCACCGATACTAACTGTATCATCTGTTAAAGTCATCTTTTAGGCATCTTTTAGTCAGTATCATCTTTTAAATCTCTTGTTGCCTTGTCTGTTATTTCATTCTATTGATCAGGTCTGTTATTTACTCCATTTGTTGTATCCTTGTGGCTGGAACCATTTATTTATTCTGCTTCATGTGCTGATGGGAAAGTCATCGGGGATTTCCAAGTCGGCAGCTGAACAGCGTTGCATTCACGAGTTATTTTATCGGAAAATCAAACCCAGAAGACAAACGCTAAACAAACATGAACCGTTACGGAGGCTGCAGCTTTGAAGCTGGAGAATTGTTCTACTAAGTGCCTTCTAGTTTATACTGTATTCCTCTCTTGAAATCAGTTCAATGCAGAAGAAACAGGCTAAATGAATGGCAGCTCATCAAATTCAAGTTACCTGGAATATGTGATCCAAGGAATCCCTGTCAACACATGAACACATACAGCTTCCTTAAGAATGTACCTATTAATATGTAAATAACCACAGCTCAGTATCCGGTGGATATGAGTCCAACCATTTTGTGTGAACGGATGCGTATTTAGCTTTAAAAGTAGCAGTAATGCAGGAAAGATGCAGAATAAATGCAGAATGAGGGAATTCTGTGCGGCTGCCACTGAACCAAACAACAAAACAACATTTTTGAGATGCTTTATAATGTCAAAAAGCAGAATCCATACTGTATGCACAGAAAAATAAAGGTGAGAAGTTGAGCTGTGGTCCCACAGACATGGATGGAGTTGGGCGGGATTTAGAGTCTTTTTGGAGCCGACCCTAGCGGACGTTAGAGGAACTGCAGCTTTCAGACTCTTCCTTATTGGCTTCAAAATTCACCCGTGGTTTTGGCTGCTTGGTGCGAACGAACTGAAAATGGTTGTGATGCCATAGGAGACACTTTCTGGTTCCGCAAAGAAAAGACCAAGATTCTTTAAAGAACCATTTCTGCTCTCCTTTGCTTAGACTCCTGCATTGTGTTTTTCTGCTCTTGTATAGCCTCGTTTGCAATTGAACAATATAAACTATGGAGTAGGCCTGGGTATCTCCACTGATTTCCCGAATCGATTCGATTCCGATTCACAAGGTCCCGATTTGATTTCCGATTTGATTCGATTCAATATCGATTCGGTTAGGGATATTTCAGTTACAATATCAATTTTGCTTGGATATGAAAGAGATTCTCAGAGAACTAATGTTGTAAATGTACAAGGAACCCTCTAACCTGGTGCATTATTAAAAATATTATATTATATATATTATAAGAATTGACCCTAAAGCAGTTACATTAATGTACTTTTTATTTAACATGACCAACACACTACAGCAGTCAACACAATATAGTGCAAGTTGTGCAACTCTACAGACTCTACAGGCATATATTGGGCATATATTAAAAGATCGATCTTGGGATTTTATGAATGAAAATCGATTTTTTTAAACCCAGCCCTACTATGGAGGGGTTTGATTTCCCACATTTATGCCAACACCCACCATCCAATAACAAAGAATTAAGAACCCTTTAATATCCCAAAGAACCATATATTAAAAAGTTCTTGAAAGGTTCTTTGTGGAACCAGAAATACTTCTTCTATCACTCTGAAGAACCATTTTTCACCGTGTATACTTCTTTCAAAACAAGAGAAGAAGCTGACTGAACTGCAGCAGCTCCTAAAAAACCACAGTACCTCCCATGTATCTTATATGTGGCAGCTGTGATGCATGCCCAGTCTGGCGCTTTTACAAATAATTTACTTGTTAATATGTAAATAACCAAGGCCCGGTCCCTGTGAATACGGCCCCACCCACCCAGCTCCACAGTGGAGGTAAACATTGCTCATAGTCCCGCCATCCGCCCGCTGTAGGTTTCACCTTCCTGACGTTCAGGGGGAGAAATTACATGTCAGAGACGCTGTCAGAATGATTAATTTGCCGCTGCATCATGGCATAGTAATCCTTTTCGTGACGGTGCGATCAATCACACGCCGCCCGGCGGGGCGCCATGGCAAACGCCACACAGCCCGGCCTAATGCTGGGGCGAGATGGCTCCAGCCTTAATACACTCACAACAAACAGCTTGATGGAGTCAGAGCGGAGGGAAGGGTGTGGGCGTTCGGGTTGAGGGGAGACAGAGAGCGAGAGAGAGAGAGAGAGAGAGAGAGAGAGAGAGAGAGAGAGAGAGAGAGAGAGAGAGAAAATATGTTTTTTTACGGTCATGTGCTTTTTGTTTCGTCATGCAGAAAAGTAGCTTTTTGTAAAATTGGACCGATGTGCGCGTTTCAGAGCTGGAAACATAACAGAGGAGGAGAAATTAGGGAGACGTATGATTCTCAACGGCACAAAAGATGGCAGGAACTCGAATAACGCAAGTGACCCAAATACAGAGGTCTGAAATGACAAGACTGTGCGTGTTCGTGTGTGTGTGTGTGTGTGTGTGTGTGTGTGTGTGTGTGTGTACATGCATCTGTGTGTACACCAACAGGCTTAAAATAGGCTATAAAGGTAGTTCTTGAGTTCACATTTAAACATGTCTGTCGTTTCGGGGGAAAATACAGTGATAAAAACACAGAAAGAGGAGATGCAGATTTGTATTTTTTTTGCAGGTGATATTAAAAAACAAAACAAAACAAGGGGCTTAAATCTGACCTGGATTCGTGTGTGTGCTGCTCTCGTGTCTTCAGCTGGCCCTTCCTATAGGCGCACAGCAGATCCCAATCACCAGGATTACAAGGCATCAGACTGCTAACCAGGGCACAGTGTGTGTGTGTGTGTGTGTGTGTGTGTGTGTGTGTGTGTGAGTGTGTGTGCGAGTGCACGTGTGTGTGTTTTTGTGAGTGTGTGTGTCAGCAGAGAGCACTAACCAGGGCAAGGCGATGCTTAGCTTTATTGCCGATAAATTACATATTGATTTTGCAGTGTGGACGGGGGAGAGGGGAATAGGCTGAGCTGTTGAATTGACTATTGAGTTTTCTCCGTGAAGTGATGATCGAATTCTCACTCTCGCTCCGACTCTCTGTATGCAAACTGCCTGCTGGCATTTTTAGGATAAAAGGCATCGGTTAATATTTAACACCGATGTGCATGTGATTGTGCTTTTCAATCTGTATTGATCCAAGGAGAGCTGATTGTGCACCTTGCTCTTTTTTCAGCAGCTCAGTGTTTCACACTGACACTTCCACACCTTCACACTGGGAGCCGCCCAGTGCAGCCAGTCTGCTGCAATTTGGCAAATGGGAGATAAGCACCTTGCTTAAGGGCACCTTGACAGTGCTTCTCTAACCTCTAGGCTACCACTGTGTGTGTGTGTGTGTGTGTTTTATGTGTAAGGTGTTTATGTGTGTTCCTGCATGAGTAGGTATGTCCATTCATGCACGCCTGCTTGCATCTGTGTGTGCGTGTGTGTGTTTTTTGTGTGTGTGTGTGTGTGTGTGTGTGTGTGTGTGTGAATGTGTGTGTGTGCATGCATGCAGTGTGTGTGATTAGGACACACCTTGCTGGAGTGTACTTAAGACATCATGCTGCTCTCCCCTTTCGCAGGGATAATATGATTAAGAGCCACCTATGGCGCTGTGTGTGTGTGTGTGTGTGTGTGTGTATGTGTATGTGTGTGTGTGTGTGTGTGTGTGTTCAGGGAGCTGGTCAGCAGCCAAAAGAGCCATCTTAATATGTGCTTGCTCCTCTCCCCCTGCAGGGCGAAGCAGCGCGGCGCCTGCGCCATGCGGAGCGTAATCTTCAACCTGGGCCAAATCATCAGCCAACTATCTGCCTGTACAAGGTTACATTAACACTCCGCTCTGCAGCATATGTGGCTTCATACAGCGGGCTGAGCGAGGTTCAGCCTCTGAGACGCATCACAGATACTCTACCTGCTCACCTACTGGAGGAAAGTGCAATCCAGGCTGCTGACGAGGCACTTTTCTTTCTGTTTGGTGTGTGTGTGTGTGTATCTGTGTGAGTATATGTATGTGTGTGTGTGTGTGTGTGTGTGTGCATATGCATTTATCACACAGAAAAATAAAGCTGCTGAAAATGGTTCTTCGGAGTGATGCAGCCACAGAAGAACCATTTCTGTTTCCACAAAGAACTGTTCAGCCCAAGGTTCTTTAAAGAACCACTCATCACTCCGAAGAACCATTTTCAGTTCCAGTTCGCACCTTTATTTTTCTGTGTGTACACTGAATGTACAAAATATGAGGGACACTTCCTCTATTCAAAAAATACACCCTTACTAAAAAGTCACATGTGCAAACTCACATGTGAACTCAAAGCACACATGTTTTTGGACACATGCTGGTTTTTCATATGTGAACATGTGAAATTTCCCATTTCCCTTGTGAAAATGACATTTCATCTGTGAAATGTGTCTCTGCATGTGAAATTATGTTTTCACATGTGAAACAAATATGTAAAGGCAGTTGAAAACATGAAAAAAAAACACCTTTCATCTATGAATTGAAATGAATTTCCTATGTGAAGTCAAAAATTGTCAGGTGTTGTCAGAATACAATGTGAGAAAAAAATTGTCCAAAAAGCACATGCTTTGATTTCATTTGTGGGTTTTCACTTGTGTTTTTTTTGTAAGGGGACTGATGAGGTGAATCCAGGTAAAAGCCATTATCTTATTGATTTCCCTTATTCCCTAAACCAATCACAAAAGAGGAGATGCAGATACAGAAAAGCAGACGAGTTAGAGAAGGATTTTTAAGCTGTGAAACAATAGAGAAGTGGATTGTGCAACTCAGCAGCAGGAAGACAACCCTAATATTTTGTATATTGGGTGTATGTGTGAATATGTGTGACTGCAAGCAGTTGTGTGTGTTATACAGTAAGTGTGTGTGTGCATCTGTGTGTGTGTGTGTGTGTGTGTTACAGTGTATGTGCCTTGAAACAGCGAGACGGCCGTTGTGATGCAGCAATTATCTGACGGAGAGATGTTGCTCATTAATCACAGACAGCGGCGGATGACCCAAAAAAACCCTTTTTCTGCATTGTTGAAAAAAAACAAAAAACATTTATTCAGAAGAGACAGTACGAGCACACAGAGAATCACAAATCAAAGGAAGCGGAAGAGAAACACATCAGCGTTCAGGACGGAGGACGATTGCGGGGAATTGAAGGAGGTGCTTCATCTCAAGGTCAGAGCCGAGGCCAGGCCGCACTTTGTTGTTTCCTTTCAGGGAAGTTTGTGCGGTCGCAGAGGGAATCAGAGGAAATTCAGACGAAAACATGAGAAACAGACAAGAGGAGGCCTTGTGCTGCTGAATATGAAGGACTGTGAGTCGGAGATTTGGCCGCAGCTATCCAGAGAAACAAGATGTTGATTCAGATGGTGATCCTGCTGTTACTTTCAAAAGGGAAACAGACATTTTCCTCTGTGCGACATTTTTCAGTCTGAACTCAAGTTCCTCGTGAAATAAAATCCTACTATTCCAATACTACACGACTAAAGGCTAATACAAGTCTTTCGAAGAGCCATGCAGTTGCCCCATTGTAGCGAGTAGGGACAGTTTAACTGACTGTATCTCACTGCCAGAAACTCTGAAAGCTTTAGCTCCGTTTTGCTCTGGAAGAACAGAACCTCTTCCTGTTTTGTGCCGTAAAGCGATCCAGCAGATTTCCCTCCAGATCCACCAGGTGAAAGAGAAACAATGGAGGAGGCAGAGTAGAGGCTGGTAGAGGCTGACAGTCTTCTCAGTAGTCTCACTTCCATCAAGCCATTTTATGCGGAAAATTGAAGTTTCGAATGGGAATAAGCTGAATGGAAATAATTTCGAAAAAAAAAAAATGCAAAAATGACATTAGCTTGAGGCGGATTTGTTGGTCTGTCGATAAAGAGGTTGTTCGAAAAACAACGTTGTAAATGTGTTTTGCGAATTAATAATGATGTAGACTTACCTGAACCCTGTGTTCTGCACAGCTGGCAGCTTGTACAATTCTGTCGCGATGCGTTCTGCTGGCGGATCAAATGTTGTTCTGGATCCTAAAGTGTTGCGCCCAAAGACTCTCAGTCCGTAAAATGCCATAAAACGGTGTCCTCCCACAATCGTTTTGTGCGTCTCTTTTCCCAGATATATGGCGGCCGTCGCTGAACGGGCATTTCTCCTAGAATATTGCCTATAATATTAAGTCGGTGCCCCCGGGAAGAAAGAAATAGGCTACGGCCACCTGCAGATTACATGACAGAATAATTATTACTTCTCCTATGGCAAGTAACTCTTGGAAAGCTCTCTCCATTGTGATCTCGTCTCACCCCACACACACACAAACCTACTTATTCGCTTAAAAGCCGTTAATGGAGACGCACCAGATTCGCATTTTGAGATTGACGACTTTTCAAAAGTTTGTGTAGAATTTGCGTAAAACCTGAATGGAAACATAGCTTCTGGTCTGGTTTGTTTAGAGTAATTATACGTCTCAAAATGAATGTGGTAATAATTTATTGATGCTAAAATGCTACATGTAGCACCTTTAAAGAAAGGCCTTCCCTAAAACTGAATTAGTACATTTGCTCATGCCATCTAACTTTGAAAAAGAGGCTGAAGTCTTGTATGACCAGGCTTCAGTACATTGGAAAACAAAAACAGATTCAAACAGATATTACTCAGCACAAAAATGTTATTATAAGGAATGATGAAACGTCTTCTATCGCTCACAACTTGAAAGTAGCTGATCAGAACATCTCTATTCCTACTTTATCTGATATTCAGCAGATTAATGAACAACAAAGGGAAGGCAGCGTTCAATGAGTCCTACTGCAGGCCGATGGATCTGAAGCTGGATCTTCTCTTTTCCCCCTCAGGACAAAACAAGGAGATGCCACTAAATTGTTTCTTGTAGCCTTGTTATAGTTTCACATGCCACGCTTCCCCCTGGTTTCTACTGTACTGCGGTTTCTGTTTTGATCCCCGAGTTAAATTTATATATCTGGTTGTTGTTTTATCTCTGTTGTCTGCTCTATGAAATTGATGCCTCTCTCTGTAATAGTCGAGTATCACCCTAAGGGTAATTGATTACTCTATCCCCGGTTTGCACAGACTGATGATGGTATAACCCAAACCTCTTTGTTCTCTCTTTGCACTGTTTTGTTGTTGCACTTTTTCTTCACTTTATGTATTAAACTCTTCTTTTTGGCATCATGAGCCTCTGTTTGAACACTCTCCTTTGTTTTTTTTCCTGATATGGATTCAGTTTCTCTTCCTGACATAAGCACACAGACAAAAAACATGAAATCTAAAAACACATAGCCAGCTCTAAACTGAGCAAATGAGTCTCTCTGTTTGTGTGTGTGTGTGTGTGTGTGTGTGTGTGTGTTTCATGGACAGTTGTTTCCTTGATGAGAGCAGATGGAAGCAGAACAAAAACGAAAACACAACAAAAAAGTTGGTCGTTTAAACACCCAACTGCTGTGGGACTGCTCAGCCAAATCATGTAGTTGCCATGGCAACCAAATCAGCTTTCTTAATCAGCTTTTTCACTCAAACACCAAACGAATACTACCGCGATGATACTGACATTATCAAACACTTCTGCAGCTGCCAGACAAACCTGATAGAGTCTCAAACTTCTGCCCACTCGCTCTACACCTACAGGTAAGTAGGCTTTGACTCAAGTGGGTTTTTGAAGGCCAATACTGATTTTTTTTAGACTGAAGTTGCTGATGTTTTGTGCCAATAGTCATTATCTTAAAATATGACCATTTTCATGCCAAGAAATTACAATTATTCAGTGTTTTCTCCTCAGAATTGTATTCTTAAGAGGATGGAAAAACCTCTGAAACTATATTTGGACCATGTGACACTAAAGGCTCATTTATGCTCCCTTTACGTACGAAAATAAATACGTCCGTTTCAAACGATGTAACCGTCACTGCCCACATACTTCCATGCGTCCTTTACGTTGGCATGGATGTTAAGCAATACATCCACTAGAGGGCAGTAGAGAGTCAAACGTTTCTGTCCACCGTCGCCATGTTTGTTGTGAACAACAAACAATAAGTCTTCGTCGTGTCTCGCTGGTCTCGCTTGAACTATTGGCTACACTGCCCCCACGATTTCCGGTGGTACTGCTCCGTTTTGTCCGTATCCGTAAGCTTTCAGAAAACGTGCTCAAATACGGACAAAATGAACACAGAGTACAGACAGAAGGCTCCGTCCGTATCCGTATTTAACGCTGAGCATAATTGAGCCTTAAAACTCTCCACTAAAACCCAGATGAATGAAATGGAGCATTGCGTTAGTTCAGGCAGAACACTGAAGTCGTGCACGCTATCAGCTGATTGGCTATCACCTGATTGGCTATCAGCTGTCCAATCCAACAGCTGACTCTCATCACCAAACACATTCAAACAAGTCAATGCGGCGGTCTTTATAATCTGCCAGCTCACACTGCTCATCATTCATGTCACTGCTGCTGTTGACCAATCCTTCCACCACCCCAACCTCCTCCTGTTATTATCTGTACACAGGATGCTTTTGCAAGCTATCTCCGAATTATGTCTGGTTTATGTTGGTTTCATATTATTATTAATATGTTTACTATGCCTTGGAGGGTTTATTGCACTCCCCTAAGAATCTCTTGCATGCTGCTTGGATTCACTGGGGAGCATCCTCGAGAGCAGAGCCTTTTCCGCCGAATACAACTGTATAACCATTAGAGCTATAATGGTCCAGACTCCTTTGAAGTAAGTGTCTCTGACTGAAACTGTTTTAGGGTTAGCAGCTCTTTAAGGCAGGGTGTAGATCGACTTGTTCGGCTCCCATGAGCACCTGCTGCTCTTGTTTGCACAACTCATGTCGGAAATAGTTGGGAGAAAACGTCTGTCTGTTTGGGATTATTCTGAGCAAAAAAAGGTCTGAATTCAGACTGCTGTTAAAGGATAAGGCTGGTGTTTTTTAATGCATTGCTTACCGTCAACAAATCCTATGAAAATAACAAAATCAGCAATGATTTTGTTTTGCCAACAAGTCTCGTCCATGTAGCCGATGTCCAATAAAGCCATGTCCCAGCAGCCATAGAAGAGAGCCATGCCATTGCTCTGGGCAGCATATTTCATCATCGGGATGCACCGGGCCGGCCGACTTTTTCCTCAAACAACTTAATAAACCGGCTGTAAACACGTTTGCAATCTCAGGAAAGTAGTTCCGTAGCACAGAAAATAGTCCCCGGCGTAATGAAGAACTTCCCATTTGAATTTGATTTGGTAATAACTACAACAGCCTGACTTTTCATGGTAACAGTTAGCGATTTTTAAAAATGAATCTATGTCTTTGTGAGCTGTATTAAAAGATTTTTAGCTTACAGTTGGAGCCAATGACTTCCGGGTTGACGGCTAAAAACGGTACATGGGAAGTCAGAAAGTAACGGGAGTAGAGCAAAAGCATTGTTGATTTTGTTATTTTCATAGGATTTGTTGACGGTAAGCAATGCATTAAAAAACTGCCTTATTAAGTCTGCTTAGCATGAAACCAAGTGGTTGTAACATTAGGTTTGTTGAGGATGTATTGAAGATAAATTTCAAAAATAATTTAGGATTTATTGTTTGTATTACACAATGCCTGTTGCAAATACTGAAATTAAAACTCAAAAACTGCAAAATGAAAAATCCCAAACTATTCTAAACCGGTTGGGGATTGAACCTGAGACCAGTGAGTCAAGTTGCCCCACTAGAGTTTTTATATACTGATTTGGTCTCATTGGTCCTGACATTAAAGAGAGAACTGTCTGCAGTGCTAATGCAGGAGAGGCACAGAAGGGGAATGTTCCAGTGTTACTACTGAGGCTCGCAGTGTCAGATGGAAGTAGAACAGGGGGAAAAAATAAAAATGCTGAGTGCAAAATTGCATCTGCAAGGCTTCTTTCAGCCAAGGTACTTAGAGAGGGAATCAAGGCAAATCCCTGCGAGGTGTTGCGGCTAAGTCATTCCAAGGGATTTTCGACAATATGGTCTTGTGTACTGTGGCTACCTGCGGGGGGGGGGGGGGGGGCGCTCTCCCCTCCTCCTCCTCCTCCTCTCCCCCGCTGCCTCCCTCTCTATCCCCTCTCCTCCCGACGCTGTCAGCCTTCTATCCCTCGTTTTATGTCCTTTAAAAAGCAAATCCAGCACCATAAAAAGAGAGCAATAACAGCATTTTACAACGCAGCAGATGTCACTGTGTTTCTGGGATGCTTCCTCATTTGGCAGCAAACTCCGCGCCGTGATTCTGCCGATCGTTTGCTGCCTTGAAAGCAAATGAAGAGCCTCTTCCAAAGTGAGACATCAACCATCTGAGACATGTGACGGCTACATTTACAAAACAGTTACTGGTATAAAAACAAAACAATCCACTGCTGTATCTGGTAAATTCCTAAAACTGATGCATAATTGTTTATCACAGCCATGTGGTTTGGGACAATGCATGTTATTACGCTACAGGAATAATACCTGATAGGAAGTTCTATACTGTGATTATGGGTATGACAGGTATGAGGTGCTGCTGAGTGTTGGCAGCAGCACTGAACCCATCAGAATAAAAAAAAAAAACCTCCTGATGGCTTTTATACAGTGCATGTGTACTGTTAGAAGAGTTTTCTTCAAAGCAGTGTGCACACATAAGAATAAAACGGAATAGCAATAAAAAAGCAGAGCCAGAAATGATGGCAATTATCGGTACGCATATTTAACAGAATCTTTGTCTAAAACTGCCTGTTGTATAAAGTTGTGTCATCAATAACGCGTTGAAACACGATCGATACATTAAACAGTTTAAACAGTTTCTGGCTAATAACATCTGGCCACAGGGACTACAGTTGAAAATTAGCCAGTTGGCTAACACTGCCACATTTACCCTCAGGCCAATTAATGGGCATTGTCCCTGTTTAAAAATAAATGAATGAATGAAAAATAACACAAGATAAATTCTGTTTTTAACTGGCCGCATCCAAGCAAGTGGCACCTATCTATTTTATCTTTCTTTTTTAATGTAATTTTCCCAGACAAATTAGGTATATTTTGTGTTTTATGTGAAGCAAATGTGAATTTGTCATGTGTATGAAATGTGCTAAATAAATATAGTTTACTGTGCCTTGCCTTGCCAATACACTCCAGAGTTTGTGTATAGTGCAAAATCCAGACAAAGTTTTAAAGCACTGGCTGTCAACGATGTGCCATCATGACCCAAGAGACTCTACAGCAATTCATTTGAACGACTAGTTCCTCTCTCAGGTTGAAGGTGTGTTAATCAGTGAAATCAGCTGATGTAGTGTTTGGTTGGAAAGTATTGATACAAGCTGTCAATATTTAAGAAATTGAGCCAGTGGTAGCTTCAATTCTGTTTGCAATTATTGGAAAGATTTCTGTGTACCATCAAGATATAACTCATGTTATTTCAACACAACATCAGTCAGTATGTGGCGCTTTTAACAAAATCAAAGAATAACACATTTTGTTATCATCCCAAGCTAGACACATACAGTAGATGTGTTGGAAACAGCACTTCCGATGTCCGGACGTGCCACGACTGGAGAAAAGCAGGAACACTGTCGACATTCCAGGCACAGTCTCCTGACCAGAGATCTCTGTGAGTTGTGAAAGCAGAACACAGTCTCTTGTGGTTTGCAGTGTCAGGTCTTGGTTATGACTGCATGCTTGACTGCTCCCTCCAACCTCAGCATCTTATGAATATCCCATCCAAGTTGCTAGGGGACTATTGTTGCGCATCCGGCATTCGTAGCAATCTGCGGAGGGGGTTTCTGTGGTTTGGGAGACGGTTCCTCCTTACAAATGCACTTAAACATATTTTGCTAGAGCAGAATTGCTTACCGTGACTAACTGAATTTGCATTTCCTACATATTTTTCCATTTTGTTTGATGCATGTTACTTATTGGAGCATTTTGAGTTCATACCCGCCCTTCCCCCCGTTTCTTTCCCTTTTCTCCTGGGTTTTCCGCCCTCGTCTTGCCGTGTCCCCTGGGGTTTGGAAGCGAACTGCATGTCATTTTACATGGACACAGACAGCTGCTTGTACAATGTGCAATTTTCCAGCAGACAAGTCACGGCCAGATTGGAAGCTAACGGGGCGCCGACTTGGCTGAGCCGATCGTGGTGTAATTCACTGTAAAAAGATATTGATAAGAAGGAGGTAGAACCAATCGACTCAGTGAATTCACATCCCTCTCTCTCCACTAAATCACATCCCCTGTCCTTCCTGCTCGACCCGCACCTCAGCTCGGTCCTCTTTTGTTAAAAAATACCTCTTCAGCCCGGCTCTTATTTCCTTACCTTGTACTTTTCTATCCCACATGAACTTTTTCAGGACACGGGGAAATCGGTTCTAGGACATTTCTCGCACTCTTTACCTCTGGCTGCTTGTAACGTTGCTGCTCCAGAAACTGAAGCTTATTCTACTGTTGTACTCATTGTGTGTCACTCTGGATAACAGCATCAGCTAAATACCTGAAATGCACATGTATTGTACTGTACTGTAAATGTAAATTGGTAAGTAAGTAAGAGTTACCAAAAGAGTGACAGCAATTTAAGAATAAAAGGATAATCACCAGTGGTGGAAAAAGTACTGAAATCTTTTACTTCAGTAAAAGTATCAATACAACAATGTAAAGATACTCCATTACAAGTAAAAGTCCTGCATTCAAAATCTTACTTAAGTAAAAGTACATAAGTATTGGCAGCAAAATGTACTTAGAGTATCAAAGTAAACATACTCATTATGCAAACTGTCCCCATTTAGAGAGTTATATTTTTCATCAATTATTGGAATATTAATTCTGATTTATTGACATACATGTACATGTAAGCAGCATTTTAAAGTTGTCAACGTGAAGCTAATCTTAACAATTTAACTATACTTTTGGGTAGTCTAATCTATAACAATGCTATTTTATAGTTATTTTATAAAGATGATCAAATGTTTTAAATATAAAATATTGATCAGAAAAGTAACTAGTAACTATAGCTGTGAAACAAATGTAACGGAGTAAAATGTACAATATTTCCCTCTAAAATGTAGTGGAGTATAAGTACAAAGTAGCATAAAATGGAAATACTCAAGTAAAGTACAAGTACCTCAAAATTGTACTTAAGTACAGTACTTGAGTAAATGTACTTAGTTACTTTCCACCACTGATAATCACAATGTAAAAGGGTGACAACAATATAAAAGAACACCAAAGCAAACAAATATACAGAATATGCATAGATTATACAGAAAGAAGTTAAACAGAAATGAAAAAAACAATTGTTACATCCTGGCTCAAGGAGGTAACAATGAGGGAGAAAACCACTGGAAAGCCAGGATATAAAGATGGGATTTAAAGGATAAATTCAGCAATTTTGTACATATATATATAATGAGTCTCTTCATCCCTGTAGTTGTTGGACCCACAGACAGTATTGTCTCCAGTCAGCTGTCAGTTGAAGCAGCGAGCTCCGCTGCCTCTTGCTGCAACAATGAGTCCAAACTGTTTGTCAAAATATCTCCAGTAAATCCAGTCTGTGAAAACGATACGGAGAGCGACCGACGTATTTCTCTCCGCGGCCCGGAAAGCAGCGGCACCGACCGTTTCCACTCAGCGGATCGTCTTCTACCGAACTCTACTGTTTACAATCTGACCTGACCGTCCAGAACTAGATCACTCCGCCAGGAACCGCCTTTCACCCCACAGCGCTCTGTGCTGCCGCAGAGAAAAATAGTTCTGTGATTTCCTGAATGGTGAAAGTGTGAGTAAAGAAGGAGCTGAGTCATGAAATCAAAGCTTTTATTCAAATCAATCAAATTTTAATTTATGTACTTTGCACCTCTTCTGTTTACTCTCAACTCCCTGTGGAGCCACAAACGGCTTTTTTGAAGATATTTTGACAAACATTTTGGACTCATTGTTAGCAGAAAGCAATCTCTGAACCCATCGTCTATCGGTCTGATGACGATTAGACTCTGGGGGCGACGGCCAATATTTCGGGGTTTCCGGTGTAGCCAGCGGCCAAGACTTCCTCTACAACCGGATCGTTTCACAAGTTTTTTAGGTCCAGACGACATTTCGGCTAATCTCTATAAACAGATATCTGCATATGAGACGTCGTCTCTCAACTCCGACTCCATTCTCGCGTCTCAAGTTGCTAATCGGACTGTAAACATTGACCGGCGCACGGAAGAGGAAGTCTTGGCCCGGATGTCCTCTGGCTACACCGGAAACCCCCAAATATTGGCCGTCGCCCCCAGAGTCTAATCGTCATCAGACCGATAGACGATGGGTTCAGAGATTGAGCAGAAAGAGGCAGCGGAGCTCGCTGTTGCAGCTGAGTCTGGAGCCAGTATTGTCTATGGGTCCAAGTGGAAGAGATCAATTATATATAGGTCAAACATCGCCAAACTTATCCTTTAAGACAGTGGTTCTCAACGTGGGGACCGGGGACCACCAGGGGTCCTTGAGGGGGTTCCAGGGGGTCCCCAGCAAATCATTATTTCAAGAAGTTAACACAATTAGAGAATGTAGAAGAATGACTGTTTTGATCATAGTTTCACTGTTATCTCTCTACCTACAATACAGATAGTCATGGAATTCTGAACAAAATCATATCTAGCAATAAAAATATTATCAGATTTGGGTCCAAGAGACAAAATCTCATCAAATGGGGGTCCGTGGCCCTAATGTGGACTAAATTAGGGGTCCTTTATATGAAAAAGATTGAGAATCACTGCTTCAAGACACTGTTTAAAATTGTAAATCTTTTCCACACGCTCTTCACTGACACGAACAGACAGACCCGGCTCCTCCCAGTGTTTCATGGTTTATCTCCTTTGTTAACGTGACTACCATGAGGTTTCCATAATGCTGTAATGTAAATGAGAATTCCTTCATATGTGGGCAGTTCATGAGGCTCAGGAGGCTGAATGCATTGCTCAAGGGCACCTCAGCAGCAGCTTTTAATGAGGGGAGAGTCTGCATCATCCATCATCTGTCATCATCATCTTCACTTGGGTGGTTCTATATTTGAAATCACACAGCATTACATTCTTCTAAGGTTTAATATTATCTACGCCAGACTAGAGAATACTTTCAACGTTCTCAGCTCCAGAGGAAAAAAAGCCTATTTCTTTTTTTCTTTTCTTTTGGCTGATCTTTCCCTGTGTGAAGCCACAGAGTGCATTTCTCTGTAAGCATGCCTCATCTTTCTCAGAGCAACGTATGGCTATTAGTCAAAACCTTCG
>NW_027280538.1:235000-261332 GCF_046629955.1 Centroberyx affinis
TAAAGGCAAAAATGCCTTGCCTTGAGTTGGGAATTGAACCCAGGTCATCAGAGTTGAAGGTAAATGTCTCCTCCCATCTGCCCCCCCGGCCTCCACACCCTTACATTCAACCAAACTACTTCCTGTTTCTAGTTGTGTCTCCTCCATCTAATCCTTTCCTGGTGGGGAAACACATTTCTCTCACCAAAATAAAAAAAATTCTCAGATCTTCATCCTCCTAAATTCCTACCTAAAGTACGTACATATGCACACACACATGCACACATACTCACATACATATCACACACTTTTTTGCTTTTTTAAAAATATTATTATTGTTGTTATTGTTGTTGTTGCTATATATATTTTGTTTTTATTAGTTTGCCATCACGTTTATGTAGTCATATTATTTTCTGTATGTTATTTTTGTGTTCTCTATAACATTGTGACATTTTAACATTTTTTAGGTGGAGGCTTCAAATAAGCCCATTGGGTTTTCTGCCTCTCCCTGCGCTGTATATTATTTGTGTATTTTTGAAATTGTGCAAAAAATAAAAATAAAACTAAACAAACAAAGGCTTATACATGCAGCATGTTTGAAGCCCAAAACTCTTTGCATTTGAAGACATTGTTCTCATTTCACAAAATGTTATGAGATCAGATTGAAATGGATGCAAAGATGGATTCACAGACTTTAGATGTTCGACACCATCAGAGACTGGGAGAGAGAATCAGACAGAGAGAGAGAGAGAGAGAGAGAATCAGACAGAGAGAGAGAGAGAGAGAGAGAGAATCAGACAGAGAGAGAGAGACTGTGTGTCCTGCCAGGTAGAAACAGAAAACAGATAGATGAAGGATTCCAGTCCATCAGAGTGATGACCCCCCCGCCCCCGACACACACACACACACACACACACACACACACACACACAGCTCGTTTTAAACCTGAGGTCAGCAGCCATGCATATTCTGATCGATGATGGTAATTCAGAGGTTGCACTCTGTCTGACATCAGCAGTCGTCAGCCGGCCGAAGACGGAAAGACGAAGCGTGATGTGAAGTGACGATCAATCCATCCTGATCTGCAGCTAGAAGAAACACTCCTCCTCCTTCTCTTCTACTGCATGTTTTCTTTTTTCTCTTTTGCAGTGGAAGAGTAGTTCATTTTCTATTTTCTAATTAGTGTTTTCTATCTAAGAAATGTATGGAAAAAAGTGTAAAGTTCCAATAACAGAAAAATCTAGTTTGTTAAAGTATTCACTCGCTGGGGCAAATTAATTAATCACATATAGTATTCATATTTAATCTTTTAAGTTATGATGATATGTTTTATATATACTACTAAAATTATCTCTATCCTCTCAAAATCGCTCTACTTTTACATTTCTTGGATGGACGTCTGATGCCAGGATCGTTCAGAGCATCTCGGTGGTGTTTCGGGGGGTGCAGGGGGGGAACACGGTGTGCAGCACCTCTGGGTGGGATTTCATTTTCAGTTCCTGAGATTTCAAAGAAGAAAAAAAAAAAAAAAAAACTTTTATCCTTCCATCGCTGTATGAAAGCACAGAGGCTGCACTTCTCCTTCTCCAACTTTTCTGTGGACGTCAAAGAAGAAATTGGACAGAGAAATATTTAGTGAAAAGAGAACCTGCTGTACTTTCAGACAGTTTGCAATTTAGGCTTTTAGGTGGAACACTTAAGGCCCACTCACCTCTTGAAGGATAACTATAAAGGTAACTATAAACCATAAAGATATATTGCTGCTCAAGTATTCGCACTGCAGTGATATTTGTGGTCAGTTCCTCAGCAAATGAAGCTTCACTGCAGTGAGCTGCTGTATGCTCCGCCCCCTTCTTTCTTACAACTTTACTTCGATTGGTTATTTAGCAGATTTATCTCCCTCCTTAACTGCATTTAAAAGAAACATAAAAGAGGTTTTGATTTCTAGACAGCTGCTATAACGCTCTCAGTTATATATTTAATCGCTTCCCTAATATCCTGAAGAGTTGCAAAATGTTTCACACCGTTGGGAGCAAACATGTTGCTCAAGCACCGTAGCAGAACAGTGCAGGCTTTGAACGCGGCCCTGGAGGGAGGCTCCAGGTCCCTGCAGGACCAAGTTAATCTCTGCAGTCTCCAGACTCCATCAGGGGGAAACCTATCACAGATTCATACACTGCAAAAAACATTAAGGCAGTTCAACTTAAAAACATAAATTTCCTTGCTGCCTTAAAATTGTGATTTGACTGAAGTAGTGCTGAATAGTCAGGTCAAAGATCATTAGTTAGTTGTTCTAATGTAGAAAATCTAACTGAGTGAACTTAAGACTATAAGTTCAATCAACAAATGTCTAGTCATGCTGATTCGTGTTTTGAAGTTGAATGCATTAATTGATGAACTGAAATCCAGTGTTATTTATTTTTTCACAAGGTTTGCTAGGTTTAAGTTCGGGTTCCTCTTGGATTGTACTTGCCATGTGCATCAGAGAGAAACTTACTTGCTTGTGAATTCCCAGACACATAGATAAGATAGATAGTAGATTTTAATCATGGTTTTTTATTTATTTATTTTTAATCAGAAAATTGACCTATGATTCACCAAACATACATACATAACAAGTCTCTATCCTGTAACTTCATTCAAACCAAAAGAAGGAAGAGTTTCCGAATGCAATGCATACTGGGAAGTCTGCTAATAAACTAACAGTGTTGAGTTTAGTGAATGCTTTATAAGCTGTTCTTTCAACTCATGATTTTAAGTCATGAAGCTCATAACTAGCATTTTTAAGTTTTAAATTGACAAACACATCAATATACATTGCGTTAATGGATAAAGATGAGTTGATTTCACTAAATTGCACTATGAGTTTTTACAGTGTATTCACATATTCTTGGTGAGGTCTAATCGCCAAAGCCTCTTCTATAAATTCTAGACTCAACACTCTTCTTGTAAATTGAATCATGCAATAAAAACTTGCCATTCCTCTTCAAATGAGTCTCTCCTGATTGAACCTTTGTCTGTCCCTGAGAGTTAGGGATGCAGAGAGCAGAGAGGCCTTTGGACCGGTCAGCAGGAAGTGATGTAGCAATTCGTTAGGATATTTAGGATGAGCCTCCAGGTAGAAACCTGATTGGATGTTGAAGGATGAGGAGAGGTGGATGAGAGGAGAGATGCCATTTGGTTTATCAAGTAGGTTCCTCCCGAGGCTGCAATTATGTGTTATTACTCATTATAGCTTAAGTGGTAATCTGATTGTATTGTCAGATAATGTAATTATTATTAAAAATAATTAGCTTGAAATAATTAGGAACAAAATGATTTTACTGCTCTTCTATCAGCATGCTGACTATTTTCACCTAGACAAAAACAAATGAAACAATATGAAATGTTGTTATTGACATTATGTCTGTATTCTGCTACTCACGTTGCTGCTGTCAGGTGAAAACTTTTATTTCCAAAATGTCAATTTCTCAGGAGCTAAAAACAGCTTTGTTTTTATCTTGACTACGATGCATTTTTGAGTTTATCCAAAAGGTTTTGAGAGGGCTTCATCAGCCCAAGGGTTTAGAAATGTCCCATCCTAGAGAAGACCATGTGATCCTTGGAGTTTTTCACAGACAGCGATGATATGCTATTTGTTGGGACACTTTAATCCAAAGCGCCTTACAGTACTGTAGACTGGTGTCTGCTCTGTAAACACTAGGAGGTTCACACACAGCCTTGGGACAGAAAAGTCATGTCTTCAATGTCTCTGCCTATGAAAGGCTAAAACATCATTTCACTTTGTCATTTGTCATCGTTTTGAATAATGCAGAAAAAAACACAAAAAAGTGCATTCAGGCTTAATGTCTTAGTGTTAATTGTTTACCTTCTTTCTACCTTCTTCCTTCTTTGTAAAGATAGTATAACGTTTGATTTAGCAAGTTTTACAACTCTTTACATAGCACTGCTGGCTGACAGCAACTACAATACAACATTAGTAGCTGCCATAGCTATCTGTTATTAAGAGCATAACATACAAGGAAGGGACCCCAAGAATAAACTACTGTAAGAAACAACCATCATAGCAAAATGTTAACGTATTTCTTCTCATAACATTATTAGTTATGTAATTAATGTCATCTGAAAAATGATGTATTGTATTTGTGACTTTGAACATCATCTTACCTTAGGAAGAGCAGTATTTAGGGTCTCAGAGCACATGAGGAAATCTGTGTCTGCTGCATCTGTGTCTGTCTCCTTCAAAATGACTGACAGAGAGCCCCTACCCCCCCTGATAGTGTGTGATACTTTAAATTAGGACCCATGGCAAACATGAACTCAATAAATAGTTCCATCTATTAAAAATGCATAGGCGGAATTGAGTGCTTTTGACTGGGGTCCCCCAGGACCCCAATACATTGGTATTTTTAAAAAGCAGTAATTAAAACAGAAACAGAAAACAATGATATGAAGTCATTAGGAACAAATTGATTGACAAAGTCATGAAAAATTGGAATGATAGAATAAAGCACCTGTGAGATGTGACAAAAAGTATAGCTCTGGGGTCTGCGGGTACCCCAGAGGTAGGATGAGGGATAAATTAACATATTTACATCATTTTGCCGTAGGGTGCATATGATGAAACAGAGGAGAAAAAGAAAATATATTATTGTATTCCTGCTTTGGTAATTGAATCTCCCGCCTCAGATCTGAGCACTTAAAGCTGTGATGTTACAGAGAAACCCGTCTGTGACCGCGGCTCCAGAAGGAACTGAACCACTGACCCTGGTGATGTCACTGCCTCGCTCTGCCCACTGAGAGACTCAACAGAAAAAGTTCAAACATAACAGTGTTTAAGCCTGAGATGAATATGTAGCTGCTAACAAGGCAGCTGTGTTGTTCAGGCCAAAGATAATCAGCAGGTCGGTGCCAATATTGTAGTCAGCAGGTTCAGTCCATGATGATTATGAAATAGTTGTCAATAGGGTTTTATGGATATGGGCTTTTGAATACCAATATTTTGTGCCGATATTCAGTGTCTTGATATTTCACCATTTTCATGCCAAAAACCTATCATCAACTAACCATAATTCTACTAATCAGTGTTTCCATCAGAATTTTCTTCTTGTCAGGATGGAAAAGCCTCTGAATTTAGACCATCACTCTCCACTGAAACCAAAACTAATGGAATCACTTTTTTGGGGGGTTAGCAGCACTTTAAGTGAGGGTGACCCCCCCCCACCACCACCACCACCACCCCCTCCACTCCAAACCACCTATTACATGGTAGAGAAATTCTGGGACACATTACGGTCTTAAAATGTATAATTAATTAACATTACTGCCTTGAAATATATAATTAACTTAGATTACTGCCTTAAAATGCATAATTAATTTTGAATTAATTTAATGTCAGACTTTTCCTGTAGCTGTGGTCAGGAGGAACCTCCATCACATCAGAGGTGGATACTTACACAAACCTTAACCTAACAAGTAATTTAGTCTCATATTCAGCCTTCAGATCTTATTTTTCTTAAAATAAGAGAAAAACTCTGCCAGTGGGGAGAGATAACTCCACTTGTCTCCAATGCAGCTTCACTTGTTTCAGCAATTTTCTAGAAATGAGTGTCAGTCTGTTGAAACCAGTCAGAATAAGGCAGATCACTGCACTGCTGTCAAGAAAATTACACTTCAAACAAGTTGATTTGCATTGGAAGCAAGTGAAATTTAAAATCTAACCCCATTGGCAGAGTTCTTTTCACTTAATTCACGAAAATTACGATTTTAGGACTCAATAATAGACTAAGATGAATCTGAAAACTCATCTTTATTTCTCCATTTTGGCCTTCCAGCCACACTAAGACCAGACCGAACGGAGCTTTCCTAAAACACTCTTCCCAAGTGGATAAATTTGAAAAGGCTGACTTGTGATTGTCATGTGATCTCAGGCGTATCTCACTGTCATGTGATCCATCCATGCTGTATCGGCTGTTTCAATTTTTTTTTTTTGATTTAGTAAAATCAGTAGACTCTCGCACACTGTCTTCACTTAACAAGAATTTAATAAATGACACATTTCGGTCAAGCGACCTTCATCAGATATCTGAATAAACAATACAGTGGGGCCTGTTTATATAGGGGAACAGGAAATGAGATGGTCCAATCATAGGGCCAAGATAATCAGGTAACCTCATGGTACAAATCAGTGCCTAGTGAGGTACAAGGGTCCATCCAGGTGGCAAGGTATAGCAATCAAAAAATTAATTAACAATCAGAAAAGTTTTTTTGTAACATCCATAAATAGCATCCAATATCACGACTCCAAACAATATGTATCAAAAAGGAGTAAAGACCACAGAAATGTGGGTTTATACAAAAAGGAGGAGAGTCCATCACAACTGAATCAAACCTAAAGATGTAGCTACATAGGAGTAAAATCCCAATGGGAGATAGGCAGATCCAAGCCATATAGTAGGTTAGGATAATCTTTGGTCAAGTAGACCATGTGAGGACATTGGTAGATGCTCACATCATAATACAAAGCATACATAATAGCAAGAGGGGTGCCAAAACATTAGAACAAGTATGGGTTTTTTTGAGAGGAATTTTGTGTTCAACCACAGTAGAAATGTATATTTACCCAGATTATAGATTTATTGATGACATTTTTGGTGTTTTCCAAGGGACTTCAGATGATTTGAACAACTTTGTGTACTAAAGATCACCTTTTTGTTTAACTTTTTGATTTAGCCATTTTTTTTGGAAACTTACCTTGCTAACGGCCTTTGTTCTTAACGATCGCTCTGTGAACAACAACCTTTTAAAAAATGCCGGTGGCGGTTTTTGGCAGTTCGTTGTGGATAACAGACGTTTCCAAAACACTAGTGTGGATGGAAAACTTTTGACACGAAAATGGCATTTTCAAATTTATCCGCATTAGCGTGGCCAAAGCCTAAATGACTTGTTAAAATAGACATTTTTTTTGCAAAATTTCAGCAAACTGATATTGGTCTAATGCTAGTTGCCAACAAGGTAACAGATGGACACTATTCAGGTTATTCCAGGTCTAAACATCCTCTGTAAATATGCAGCACATACAACACATTTCATCAGATTGTGTATTGCAAAGGGGCAAAGCTAAAAGGCCAAACACACTATTATCACCCTGTTTCAAAGCACCAAACCATTTTAAGCTATAAGGTCACAAAACAATTTCCAATCTTGTTTTTTTTTTTCTCCACTGTTTATCTAACTGTGCAGTAACTTATCCCAGTCCCCAGGTGTGTGTGAGCAGAAACAGCCACACGATTACAGAAGAACCCCGAGCGTCCAGATCGCTCTCCCAGATCCACACCCAACTCCCGCTCTAATCCCCAAATGAATTTTTCACTCTGCATGCCTTCTTTTTTTTTCTTCTTCTTCTTCTTCTTCTTCTTTCTTCCTCTTCTAATTTACTCTGCAGCACGGGAGCACCTGAGGGAAATGTAATTGTATCCTCCTCCTCCTCCTCCTCCGAGCGATAATACAAGCAGACCGGCCTCATGCATTATTCATGAGATCCAACTTGGCGCGCTGGATTTCAAATTAGAGGTCATCTTGTGTTCTGTGCGATCCGTCCCCCGTGGGAATCACCTGCTGCGGTCTGCGTGTGTGTGTGTGTGTGTGTGTGTGTGTGTGTGTGTGTGGACTTGTGTGCGTTTCTAATGTGTGTGTGTGAGAGTACAAATGCATTATTGTGTACATGCGTGTCTGTGTGCATTTGTGTACGTGTTTCTCCCCACTGGGTACATGTTTGTGTACTTGATTGTAATAATAATAAGTTTATTTATATACTATAGCACCATTCATACATAGAATGCAACTCAAAGTGCTTTACATAAAATAGATTGATTAAAACGAGGGATGGAGAGTCGACTTCAAAAGAGTTGATCGATTCTTGGAGTCGACTCCTGTTGCAATCTTGACTCCAAACTCTGGAATCGAAGAAATTGTTTAATTTAAACAAATTTTGTAATTTATTCATTCCCATTTAAGCCTATCTATACTAATCTGTGTTCGACTGCTTTGTCTGATCAATTTCACAACAAGTGGGGAGGGGGGAGGGAGAAACTCAAGGCTCATTGGTTGAATGCCAACCGACATTAAAAAAAAAAAAAAAAATCATTTGGAATCGCAATCGATTTAGAATTGATTCCATCAGTTCCATCACGTCAGCTCGGTGGCTCAGTGTTAGTTTGTATGTTCTCCCCGTGTTTGCCTGGGTTTCCTCCGGCTTCCTCCCACAGTCCAAACACATGCAGCTCAGGTGGATTGAAGACTCTAAATCGCCCATAGGCATGAGTGTGTTTGTGTAGTATGATATATGATGTATGTAATCTAGTAAAATGATGTATATGACATAATATATGATGTATAGTATGTATATGATGTAAATGAAGTATGAAACCTACATGACATGGTGTGGGATGTATATGATGTGTATATGTAATATGTATACTGTATATCAATCAACCTTTATTTAGTTCTCTGAAGACACACTGAGGGTTGAGACCCTCTTCTCCAGTGGTGCCGGGATTACAAGTAGAGAAAATCACAAATAACACGAAAATCACAAATAACACGAAAGAGGAAATTAATGAATAAATGAATAAATAAACAACTAAACAAACAAAAAAGGCAATTCAAAAAGAGAATCACACAGATCAGTCCATCCTCACAAGTACATCATTTAAAACAGGTGCAATTAAGGTTAACCAGAGTTGATATCTTTGACTGAATCATATTTCAAAAAACCCTGTAAAATATTCCAAGTATGCGGAGCACAAAACATAAAAGCGGTCTTGATGTAGTAAAAAAAATGTGGAATCGTCCATCCCTAATTAAAACAATAAATGGATTAAAAACAGTAAATGGATTAAAACCATTACATTGCATTAAAATTACATTGAAATTTCAAAATCCAAAATAGTCCACCATAGGAATGAGCCTCTATGCTGATGACAACAGCAATTCTGTAAATGATCAACTGATAAAATGAGTCAAACAATAAAACAGAAGAATAAAGAACAGGGTAAAAGGTAAAAGGTGATGTTCATTAAAAGCTTAGTTAACAAGATACACTGTACATTGTGTTTTGTGTGCCCATGTGTGTGTGTTTGAGTGGGTATGTATGTGTGTGCACGGCTACGTCCATCCCTTGGTGTGTGTCTATAGTTATGAATATGCATGCGTGTGTGTGTGTGTGTGTGTGTGTGTGTGTGTGTGTGTGTGTGTGTGTTATCCCCCTGGTGGCTCGCAGCAGACTTGTGTTTGCAGCGAGCCACATGAAACTTTCATGATATTTACAACTGGCAGCATATGGCTCCGTGACCCGCCGCGTGTTTGTGTGTGTCGGGGTCTGTGAACTGCAAATTTGTCCAGTCTGTCCAGGACAAACACACACACACACACACACACACACACACACACACACACACACACACACACACACACACACAGGTACCAATACAGGGACACAGATCCTTTTTTTTAACCTTCATTATTTAAAATTGAATCTTTATTTACCCAGGCAATTAAGAAAAACATCTTATTTACAATGACGGCCTGGCAGGAGGCAAAATGCTTCTTGATGGGGAAAAAATAAAAATATAGTAATATATGTAATGATAATAATAGTAATAATAGACAGAAGTAACAGGGAGATAACTTTTTTTTTTATTACAGGTTAAAAAAAATACAGTTTTTCCAAGATTCACTCAGCATGTACACTTTTCGCCCTGCTTCACACTCATTCACTTACAGACTTTCATACTGGGAACTCTTCTCCTCTCTCTCACACACACATACACACACACACACACACACACACACACACACACACACACACACACGCGCAAACATTAAAAATATACATGCATTCATATTAACATGCATAGACAAATACACTCTATCTCACTTACTGTCACACTCCTACAGTTCCTACAGTTTTATACTGTGATATACTCTTGCAGACACACACACACACACACACACACACACACGCACACACACACGTAAAGTATCTGTTCATATGCAAATGCACACACACACTCACTAATTCTTGCACTCTCTCATCTGTATATCTCTCTCTATCGTTTCTCTCTCTTAATAGAGCAAATATTCTACACGGCATGCATTCACAGGCACACACACACACACACACACACACACACACACACACACACACGCATACAAAAGAAGCATGCATTCATATGCACATGCACGGACACACACTCTCTCTCTCTCACTCATTTACTTTCACCCTCTTTCTCTCTCCCACTGTAATAGTTTATATTCTGTTACAGAATGCAATCATAAACACACACACACACACACACACACATACACATACACACACATGCAATATACAGTACCTGCATTCATGTATATGCATGAACACACACACATTCTCTCCCTATCTCACTTATCATTTTTTTTAATAGCATGCATCCACAAACACCAACACACACACACACACACACACACACACGCATGCAAAATACACAGGCATTCATCTGTATGGACACACACTCGCTCCTTCCTTCTCTCTCCCACTGTAACAGTTTATATTCTGTTCAAATGCAGTCACAAACACACACACACACACACACACACACACACACACAGACACACACTCTGTCCTCTTTCTGCATCTCATTATCTCACAGTAACAGTTTACATTCTGTTAGTATGCAATAGGGCTGCACACATATGGCAACAATGATATTTTGCTAAATATTGTGATCACGATTACTAACCATGAGTATTTGTCTCAGTTTCAGGGAAATTATTTTATTGCTCTTTTGCATCTTAACACATAGTATTTCCATTTTTTTCAATGCAGTATTTCTCAAAGTAGCAGCAGCTAGAAAGCATTCAGAGGCTGTGATTGGTCGGGAGTAATGGAAGCAATGGAAGACTTTGATATCATAATGTTTAATAATGATAATGTTTTGTTCTTCTTCTTTCTTTTTCTTAATTTATGATTGTTAGGCTATTATGTGTGTGTGTCTGTGTGTGCATATATGTGTGTGTATGTACTTGTTTGTAATTATGTGACTGTGTGTATCTCTTCATTCACACGGCACCTTTCTCATTCTTTGCAATCTCATAAATGTGCTTTGTTAGTTGTTTGTAATCATTAAAAACGTAATAAAAACATTGTTATGATTATTAATCGTTGAAACATAAAATCTCGATGTACGATTATCTACGATGAATGGTGCAGCTCTAGTATGCATCCACAAACACACACATGCATTCACATGTATGGACAGTCTCTCTCTCTCTCTCTCTCTCTCTCTCTCTCTCTCTCTCTCTCTCTCTCTCTCTCTCTCTCCCTGCTTCATCTCACTCCAGCTCCTGCACTCTCTCTCCATCTCCATCTTTTCCTCCGTCTCGCTGTCTTAACAATTTAAAAGCAAGCACAAAATATGCATGGAGATTCCTACACACACATGTATGAACACACACTCTCCTCTCACTCCTGCTCCTGCACTCTCTCTCTCTCTCTCTCTCTCTCTCCTCTCTCCACCCATCTCTCTATCCCTCTTTCCGCCTGTCTCTCCATCCCCTCCCTCCCATCTCGACTGAGCAGCCAGTGTGTGAAGTGCGATGTCAGGCCCTCCTGCTGCTCGTCGATCATGATTTCCTGGTAGAGCTCTCAATAACTCAGCAGGCCCTCATGCACCATGAGAGCGCAATTAGGTCGGCTGACAACTACATTTTTCTCCTCAGAAATAAAGTGGCGCGACCCGTTGGTATTAATCTCAATGGAGGTTTTGACTAATATAACGGAGGGATCGTTTCCTGCTGCTTGTGTACAGTAGCCTGTCTTCTGTCTGGGCCTGAACCTCGAACCGCGAAGTGAGGAAGAGGTTTTGTGTGTTTTTTTGTTTTTGTTTTTTTTTAGGAGCGGAAATTTAGGGGCTTGCCGCAAAAAGTAGGTCAGCCACGCTTAAAGGTTGCCGCGCACCAAAGTAAAGGTCACAGATTCTTTTTTTTTTTTTTTTTAATATCCGAGACGTGAACATGGAAGAGGGAAAAAATGCAACAACGCCACTGTGGAAGAGGGAGAGGAGAGGGAGGAGAGCGTTGAAGTCGAGCGTCGGCTGCTGACGGAGATTATCCAATAACTATGTATCATGTATGACTTTCATCTCAAACTTGCTTTCACTTATTCATAATCCACTTTCACAGTGCTGATTTCGACAGCTGTAGCCATTGTGAAGTCTCCCTTCATGTATTTATCCTGCAGACAGTTCTCTCTCTCTCTTGATGCGACACAGCAGCAGAACCACACAGTTCTCTCCTCCTGACACACAGCCGTTCACTGTTATCCCCTCCAGAGGACATTTGGTTTTAAGTGCATCTCTCAAACTATACACACTACTGCATTGTATCCTGTTGCACCTTAAAGAGAACCTCCTCAGCATTTCAGTGATATCTCATCTATGGGGGTGGGACCTTGGGAACTTCCTATTCCTGGTGTTACAAAATGCCATTTCAACACAAAAATATGATTTTCAGTCAAAGATATCAACTCTGGTTAACCTTAATTGCACCTGTTTTAAATGATGTACTTGCGAGGATGGACTGATCGTGTGATTCTCTTTTTGAATTGTCTTTTTTGTTTGTTTATTTAGTTGTTTATTTATTCATTTATTCATTAATTTCCTCTTTTGTGTTATTTGTGATTTTCTCTACTTGTAAACTCGGCACCACTGGAAAAAAGGGTCTCAACCCTCAGTGTGTCTTCCGAGAACTAAATAAAGGTTGATGAACACAGACAATTTATGGAAATGTAAGTGAATGTAAGTTATTGGATGTATTGGATGTGCCCTGCAGGGGACATCAAGGAAGAACAGGAAAGGATGGAAAATTCCCACATTACATCATCAGCGCCATGGGGACGGATATCAACATTTCAAACACTTATCAAGTCCAAAATCTTCAGTTATGTAACGCTGGCTGCTAAATCAAAGCAGACATGTCACTCTTTGCCCATAATGGATGCCAGGCAGTTTCCGCTCGCTGTGTGATGCCTAATTGCTATTTTTATTTATTAATTTGAGTAGTCAGTGAATCTAAATGTCCACTACATATGATAGTCTCTACTATTTAGAGTAAAATTGGTTCAACTTCTCTGAAAACGGAATTGAACTGTTTCTAAGATGTTCACAAACACCTAAATAAAATACTGTTTTGAAAAAAAAATATTTGCAACATTTTGTCACTCAGTATGTTTAGAAAATGTGAAAAAACATAGCTGTTTAATAAGACGTTAACTAGCCTTTCTTTGCTGTTTCAAGTAACGTCAGGCCTGGTCAAGTCCAGTTTCAAATAATGACAAATTTGGTTAATTAACTGAATGAATTTGGGCTCATTTACAGCTGTATAAACTCAACACCTGGACCAACTAGGACCTCTCAGATTCAGCAGCCATAGCTAACTTGCCAACTTATCTCATGTAAAATGAGATAAGTTGAGATAAGATAAGGTTAAACGCTCACAGACTGAACCCACTGAAGGAGCAAATCACTCATATTTGTGTCTTTTGACCAAAAGGTGGCGCTGCCTACGATTCAGCAAGTGAGGTACAAACCCAAACACTAGCAACTGAACTGCTGGATGAACTGAATAAATCATACAGTATCATGAAGCAGTCTGCTGTCTGGGTGTCACGTAATGACACCAGTAATGAATAAATGAAGTTTATAGTTTGAAGTTTGACAATAGACCCTTTTACACGTATTTCTGCTTCGTCTTAGCAGGATATAGATCGGTTCTCAGCTTTGTTAGCAAAGAGGCCAACTTTCTGTCTCCTCGGACTCTGTGATTTTTTGTGTTTCAACATCGTATATAACACAATATATTTCTGTTTCTGTTGTCAGACATCCCTCCCCCACTATAAATAAGTCATTTGATCAATGGTTACAAAATGCTAACTGGCTAACCAAGGCTAACAGTAATTTCGGGGCATTTTGTGACGCTCGATCAAATTAGTTTTTCGGTCGTACAGTCGTCTAACATCAGAAACAGAAACATATGTCAGTGACAACAGCTGTATTGTGTTATACATTATGTTGAAACACAAAATAACTGATCACAGACAGAGTTGGAGGAGACAGAAAGTCTGCTTTTTAACATTGTTGGCAATGGAGAGAACCGATCTATATCATGTGGAAGTGCGTCAGCCATGTTTGTGAAAAAGGTGAATTTGTGAGTTTGTTGTGACTGTGGTTGTTTACACCGAGTTTTTGGAGAGTAGCCAGGCAGCAGGGAAGCCACTGCCAAGGCAGACAGATAGCAATTATATTTGTCCCGAACGCTCGTTTGCTAAGTCAGTATCATGTTTTAAACCACTTCTTAAAAACACACTTTTATAGACTGTTTTTATGTCTTTTTTATCTGATTTCATCTACATATTTCTTTATCATCCTTTTCCTGTATTGTATCATTTAATATACATTGCTTGTGCTTATTTTATCTCCTCGTTAAGTATTTTACTCGTCTTGTTTTCGTCTTCCTGTAAGCACTTTTTAAAATGCTACATAAATAAAGTTTTGAATTTTCAATTAAGTTCTGTCAGCAAACCCTTCATTTTAAAGGTATCGGTGAAATAAACAACTGAATTATGAATGGAGCCATCACACTGTCTCGTTCTCCACAGATGAGTGTTGGTGAGGAGCAGGTAGCTGCTAGCTGCAGGTGATTCTGGCTGTCTGACATTTCAACCAACCGTGGAGAAAACTAGCCAGCCGTCTCAAGGACAGCAGGGCCGACGCAGAGAGAGAGAGAGGATGAGCAAAACAGATAGAGAGACAGTAGGAAAGAGAAATGGAGGGGCAGAGTGACAGAGAAGTGGAGAGAGAGAGAGAGAGATGAGAGAGAGATGGAGACGGGGTAGAATGGTAGAAAGAGAGGAGGAAGAAGGTGAGGGGGTGAAATGGAAAGAAAGAAAGAAGAAGAGATGGGGTTGGGCGACAGAGAGAGAACGAGCGGATGAGATAGTGAGACAGAAGGAGAGAGAGATGGAGGGGCAGAGTTACAGAGATGGGGAGCGAGAAAGATATGGGGATGGAGAGAGAGAGAGGGGTGAGAGAGCAAAACAGAGATGAGAGAAAGACAGAGAAGCGGGGGCCGACAGAAAAAAAGATAGAGGGGGAGAGAAATTTGGGGAAAGAGAGAAAGAGAGAGAGGGGCGAGAGAGGTAGACACAGAGAGCGGGAGAGGGAGCACAGCACTACAATTCATCAGTCTGGCTAAATTAAGGAGATTGCTAAATGTGGTCCCCTGTGTGAATATGGAGAAATGTGCCTCTTAATGTGATTGCCAGCGGCGGCCATGCCATAACTCAAGGTTAAGGTTGGGACGGGAGCGGGGGGGAATCGTGGATTATACGAGGACATTTACAACGTGACGACGCCAGGCGGGACTCGAGGGGAGAGAGGAAGCTCCGAGGCAGAGCGGGCCGGAGAGGCTAGCTGGCTAGCAGCTAACGGGAGCGTATCTATGTTCCCAGGGTCCTATGTTCCCCAGATTTATATGGCACATAATGGGAACATGACAAAGGGTCCTATGTTCCCAGGGTCCTATGTGTAACCCAATCCTAACCCTAACCCTAAACCCTAACCCTAACCCTAACTAAACATATTAAGCGAATACAGAGCTGGGGAACATCTTTTTCAGGTTCCCATTATGTGATTATGTGCTATATAGAGCTGGGGAACATAGGACCCTGGGAACATAGGACCCTGGGAACATAGGACCCTGGGAGAGCACATATGTAGAACTGGGGAACTTAGAACCCTGGGAACATAAGACCCTGGGAACCTAGGACCTTGGGAACATAGGACCCTGGGAACATAGGACCCTGGGAACATAAGACCTTGGGAACATAGCACCCTGGGAACCTAGGACCCTGGGAACATAGGACCCTGGGAACATAGGACCCTGTGAGAGCACATATGTAGAACTGAGGAACATAGGACCCTGGGAACATAGGACCCTTTGTCATGTTCCCATTATGTGCCATGTAAATCTGGGGAACATAGGACTCTGGGAACATAGGACCCTTTGTCATGTTCCCATTATGTGCCATGTAAATCTGGGGAACATAGGACTCTGGGAACATAGGACCCTTTGTCATGTTCCCATTATGTGCCATGTAAATCTGGGGAACATAGGACCCTGGGAACATAGGACCCTTTGTCATGTTCCCATTATGTGCCATGTAGATCTGGGGAACCTAGGACCTTGGGAACATAGGACCCTGGGAACATAGGAATGACTCCGCAGCTAACGCAGGAGTTACGGTGTGTTCATGTGCTGCTGGGAAAGTCCGACATCCGGGACTTCCAAGCCGGCTGCTACACAGTGATGCCTTCATGTGTAATTTTGTCTGAAAATCAAACCCGGAAGACATTGATTGATTGATTGATTATAAAAAGGTACAAACAACAGTACAACCCACTGGATAACACGTAAAAGCATACTTAAACACTTGTTTCTAATGTGGTTCTCAATGGTACACAAAACCATATACAAAAAAGATACACTAAATAAACTTTGACGAACTTCATTCAAACAAATGTTAGGTTTTAGTCTGGCTAACTACAAACTCGCAATAAAGGAGCATCTATGTGTTTTCTTACTGTTGACTGACACAAAACTTTATTTTTCGCATTGTTGAAAAGGTTAAAGGTCACCATTGCTCGTTAACTCAGGTAGCAAAATGTTCTCATAGTTTCCAACTTAATCATCCGACTTTGGGGGGTACGTTCATTTGAAATTAGATTTTTCCCTAACCAATCGCTAGTGGCTGATGTATCCGGACTCTCTGATGCTGAGCATCCAGTTACCGGCTACATCCATGGTCAGCCAGGTTATTTACCGACTTTACCAAGAATGTCAGTCGATTTTGACAAAAATATCTTTGCAAAGACAATATGTTGGTTAAGGAGGTGATTTCAACAAATGCTGCTGAAATGCAAATGAAAAACCGTTGCACGAACGGTTCAAACTTTAGTCCCATCCACAAAGGCGCTGATTGGCCTGATTGTTGAGTGAGAAGGGTTAGGTCGTTGACAAGAGTCCCAAATGCCCGTACGGAAATTGGAAAAAGGGCATTTGTGTATTCTGCACCCTCGGCATGGAATACGTTGCAGAATGACTTGAAACTCAATGAATTAATCTCATTACATGCTTTTAAATCCAAAATGAAAGAATTAGAGGCAGATTCCTTAAGATGTCAATGTTTTTAATTTACTGGTTAGTTCTTTTTAATTTTGTCTCCTTTTGTGTTTTCTGTCTGTAATTATGTGTTTTTATTTATGCTGCTGCCGATCTTGGCCAGGTCTCCCTTGAAAAAGAGATTCTTAATCTCAATGGGACTTTCCTGGTTAAATAAAGGTTAAATAAATAAATAAAGAGCAACACCAGACTCTCTGAATCGCTGAATCTGAATCTGAAAAATGGGCAGGGCCGATCCAGGAGTCTGGAACCAGACTAAAGTCGTAGCAATAGCTACGCAGAAGTATAACTTGGCCTTAAATCTTCTGTATTGGTCTACGCAGCAGTTCTGAGCGCAGATGACTTGCTAATCTAAAAACTGCCCAGTACAACCATTATATTTTACCGCTGGCCACTGGGAGCTGCAGTAAAAGATGGCAAACTCACTTTTGGGTAGGAATATTATACTAAATATTATACAGTTGGGGTAAGGTGCCTGGCTCAGGGGCCGTGGTTAAGAAATCACTTTCCCCACCTAGTTTTTCCCAGCCAGTCAAGGGTTTTGAACCATCCACCTTCCAGTTACAGTCCAGTTTCTAAACCCTCCAGCCTCTCCAGCCCCTCCTGACATCCGCTGCCTCCCAGAGCCCTTTGGAAAATAATGAAAAGGAATGGGCTTTTATTTTTCTCTCAACCTCTAAAGCAGGGACAGTGTTACGTGACGGGTCGTAACGTGTGAAAAACACACCCTTCAAGACTGGTTAACTGCTATCATGAAAAATATTAGCTTTGTTGCCTTGTTGAGAGGAAAGGATGAGGGGCAGAGACTGAAAGAAACACACACACACACACTGCCTGGTGACATTGTCAAGGTCTTGCCTCCGTTGCCTTAAGATATTTACATTACATTTTACATTTTAGGCATTTTGCTCACACTCTTATTCACAGTGACGGACAAAGAGTCCAACAGTAGATTCAGCTTCAATTTCCAGATCAACAATGTTACAAAACACAGTCTTCAAAATGTTAACAAATGAGCATGAACTCTGAAACCCAGATTAATTTGTTGTGGACACAAATTATGTGAAGATGACGATCCTCATCCATAAAAGGATTATGTGACAACAGCAAGAATTGGACACAATGTTTTCTTGTGTTTGTCACATGAAAAGGTTTGCTAATGCTTAAGTAAAACCTCCCTTGGACAAACAGCTTTCTCTGTACAGGGGGTTAAAATATGGAATTCATTACCCACACATCTCAAACATGATCATAATTGGGATCATTTTAAATACAAATTGAAACAGTTTCTGAAGAGCAACCAATTATGCAGTCATGAGTGACTTTGTCTTTCTCTTTCCCTGTTTCCTTTTCTTATACCAGGTTATCTTATTATTATTATTATTATTTTTGGTACTATCTGTCTTATGTTTACATGGTCCTTTTGTGTGTGTACTCTATAGCCGTTGTATTCTATATCTGTTTTTTAACAGTGTTTTTACAAAAGCCCATCTAGGGACAAACATTGCAAATTAGCCTAGGCTATAAATGTTATGAAATGTGACATCAGACTATTTTCGTCTAAATGTTCTATGTCTATGTATCTGTCCCTATTCAAATAAACATTGAAATGAAATGAAGTTTAAGAAAGTAAAAGAATTTGGTTCAATTTAGGATTAAGGTTAGGTAACTGAAACAATGTAAGGTTAGATTTCTAAACTTTGGATTTTGGTTCATGGTTTAATAAGAAGTGAACTGAAAAGTTTTCTTCCTCTCGGTAGAAAACTTGTTGTCATGAGTTGGGAATTAAACCCGAGTCTTTCCTTACTTTTCGATTACTTCCTGTTTCTACTCGTCTCTCCCACATGTCTCCTTTCCTGCTGGAGAAACACAGTCATGTAATTTGCATTTTAAGACCTGGTGTTCATATCACGAAATTCCTAGAGAGCAGGCTGAAGAGCAGAAGAAATAAGAGCTAAGGAAAGAGGTAGAGGGATTTTTTTTTTTTTTTTTTAACTTCAAGATAAGAGCATTTTAGAGTGAGTAGAGGGGGAAGACATGGAGCAGGGGTGTGATTCACTGGGGAGATACTGGAGGAACATCAGCTTGCATGCTGCAGGATGGAAGAATGAGAGAAATCCTTGTGAAGTCTGGAACCTCCACTGCTGCACGAGCCCCGGCTCGCACTGCAAGTATCACAGTTGGTTTGTCACTGCCATTGTCAACACCAGGGTTTGGTCCATTCATGAACTGAACTGAGAATCCATGGTAAAATTTCAATTCAATTCCTGCAGTGTGAATGTGAAAGTCTCCCAGCTGTAAGGAAACAGAATGTGAATTGAATCGGAATGACAGGAAACAGAACTGAATTCCATGAAATTCTGTGAAATTCCACTTCTAAGAGAGTTTGTCTCGACTCGCTGAACATTATAAATCAAACCTTATGAATCAGATAAAAGACAGTTCAACAAATCATAATGTGTGGATTACCATTACACGTTCTGCATCAAATACCAGCTGAAATTTTCCTTTAACATTTTATGATATTCAGTATTGATAATATATAACACTATGTGGAATGTCAGCTATGTGGTAAAGTAGGTTTTTCAAATCTCTGTATTCATAATAATCTGTTCATAATAAGAGGAATGAGAAGATATCACGAGTGTGAAGGTGCCATCAGAGAAATGAAGGTAAACATGCATGACACTAACTGCACAGAACTCTTGGACATGAGTCAAGCAAAACATTAGTGCCAGGGTTTGAAATTAAAGGAACATTCCCCCTTCAGATCCTGTTGGTTAGGGTTAGTTATATATCATCAATCTGTGATGTTCAAAACATTCCAGGAATTATTTAGTGATGAAGTGTTGTAATTTACTTTTTTGGTGAACCCACATTCCCTCACCTTGCCTCGTCTAATTCTACTTCAGTTAGTGATTTCCTACATTTCCCAGAATGCCTTTGAACAACCCCCAGAGGATGGGAGTGAACTTAATTGCATTTAGCTGTGGGTTATAATACATGTAGGTGGAGAGAGTGATGATAATAACGGAGCGTAAGAGTGTAAGAGTTCTTCCAGTCAAGAGAAAGTAAAGTCGCACCTCACTCAAACCCCAACCTGTCTCTCTGCTGCAGTGCATTCTGGTCTCTCTCCTGCTCCTGTGGGTGGAGAAATTGGTCTCTCTCCTCTTCTACGATGGATTTCTCCCTGTATGATTGTTGAACGTCTCTCGGTGCAAAATGGCGGCTCTAGAAAGAAGCCCTCGCTCTTTGATTCTGAGGGACTGACACCAAAACCTGATGTTTACTGCTGATGTTTTACATCATTTTCTTGGTTTCTAAGGTGGATTCCTCTTGTAAACAGCAACCTGTTATCAGTTTGAATGAAGTCAATGTGAAGCAAAATGGGATAATTATAACTCACGTTTGCAAAGAGAAAATGAGCTAGAATGAGCCACTGTATTGTTGGTGGATGAAAGGAAACGGAAACTGAAACAGAAGCACATGAGAGGAGGAAGGAGACAAAGCCAGCTCAAGCTGTCATTGGCCGTGAGCGGAGGGCGAGAGAGGAACCTGCTGCGGAAAACACCGACAACATTTAATGAGAAACGGCGAGCAGGTCGTGACTGGCTTGTGTTTAACGAAGAAAACGACACATTTTGTCAAACTGGAGGCTATTTAAGATCACTGTGCTTCCAAAAGCCATCTCCAGAGGATGGCTTCAAAGACACACACACACACACACACACACACACACACACACCAAATGTGCAGGGAATGCACAATGTCACTTCTCTCATTCTGTCCTTCTGTGAAGTTGGCCGATACTGGAGATTCAGTGAGGAGGCAGGAGGCAGATCAACTCATTTTTAAGCCCATGGTGAGGCACATTTATTCAAGCAGAACTTTATACAGGTGCTACTGCCAGCCCAAGCAGCATTACCCACACACAATCACTCCTTATATACCTCCCTACCCAGGTGCTTAATTAGTGGACCAAACTAACAACAGGGGAGCTCCAACAAGGACATTCTTAAACATATAAATTAACACATATACAGCTATACTTAGCAGTTGTACAATTTGTAGTCTCCTATATCTTTATTACAATAATTTAGGAAATACTAGCTACTAACCATAAAACCTTACTATAGCTCCCGCCCTTTAGGATGTCCCCCGTCAATTACCAATGGGAGCACCCAGAACTATAAATTCAGCTTCAGTTGCCGTAGCACTCTTTTGCCCGAACACCAGGAACTACAACACACCCTGCTAAGTACATCCAGAGAAACAGCAGTAATTCCAAGAACTGCAGACCAGTGAATCCTCCTAAGTTACTCAAGCACGGACATTAATAAAAAACACAACATGATGTGAGGGAAGTGAGGGAACTCCATCACACCTTCCCAAACTTATTCACAGTTCAACAGTTTTTTTGTCTTGTTGTATTTTCACTCTTATAATCACACGCTTGGGCAATGTGACATTACTCACTGGCATAATATAATTAATACATAGATACAAATAAAACCCTCTGTCGTATCGTAATAAGGATGATGAAATACATGCTGTTAGATTCTCTGCAATGCTTTGATCATATTTTAAGAAAAAAAAATGTTTTGGCTTGTGAAAACTCTTGAGTAGCTGGTCTGAAATCCACTCGCCACACTGACTAGTGAGCCAAAAAATTAATCTCTGCCCTAATTACTGCAGATCCAGGTGGTCAAACATGCACAAAAGACGACCGTGAATTTCACATTTCAATCATGAAAAAGGGAAAGAGATGAAGAGAGAGGTAGATGGAACTACAGAGAGAGAGAGAGAGAGGGAGGCAACGAAGAGAAAGAAAATGAGTTATTACCGATATTGTTATTACATTGTTATTATACATATTGGAACATGTTTTCAAACCAAATCATTTATCATCTCAGTATGGCTCGAACGTATAAACTGTTGTTTGTTGGTTTTTGAAAATGTGCATTTTGTATACCGCTTTAGCAATACTGTTTCTGATAATCAGTCATAACAAAGTCACTGAATTGAACTCAGTGAGAGAGAGAGACTGAGAAAGACAGAGAGTAATGCCGGGCTCAGATTACAGGAGTTTTTCACCGATTCATCCCCGATTCACCCCTCCCGACAATCAGAGGAGAAATCTGGACCTGAGTCTTGGTCGGAACCAACCATTTCCTCATCCAAACTCGTCTGGCCTTTCTCTTTTCTTTGGTAAACTACTGAACACACCAAAGCAGCTGTTCCGCCTCCATGTCTGTAAACATCTGCCTCCTGCCTCTCCGTGGTCACATGAGTTTTCGCGTACAGCAGCTCCGTCGGGAAAGATAATCTGAATAATATCTTGTAGTGTGTGATGCACCGTCATGTTCTAAACTTGTAGTGTGAGCTTGTTTGCGATTTGAGAGAAGAAAATCGGTTAAGTTTCTCCTTATGTGCGTGATGCAACCCGATTTCAAAATCGGTTAGGATTTTAAAACTCCTGTAATCTCAGCCCAGTTTAAGAGAGAAAAATACATGTGTAAGAGAAGAGAGAGAGGGAGAGAGATAGACAGACAGACATACGGGCAGAGAGAGAGAGATATTTCCCTGTCTGTCTCTCCATACTGTCGGTGTCTCTCCTCTCCATGACCGATCCATTTCAGATATCCTGCCTCTCTTCCAGTGACGCTGAGTGTTACAGCGCCGCCTCCTATAGCAGCCATCGATTATCTGCTCTGATATGAAAAATGCTGGAGATTAGGCCTTTCCCCAGGTCTCTCTCTGAAGACTCTGAGAGTGGACATGATGACCTTTAGTAATAGATAACTGCTACCAAGACGCTCCTTTCATTAGGAAACCGGAGCTATCGATCCTTCCTGGAGGCCTGCTGCTAAACATTGTCTTTACTCCGAGCTGCTGGTCGCCTTCCAGCAGCAAACCTCACACTTTAACTGATATACGATGGCCTTTGTTGATAATAAATGTAATACTGCTGAGCCGGGAAGTTATATGAATACACACACTACACACACACACACACACACACACACACACACACACACAGACATACTGTACTTATACGCATGGACAAACACTCACAAAAACATACACGTGTGTATGGAGGACAAGTACAAACACACACATACATCACATACATATACTCTCAACACACAAACACACAATACACATACATTTGCATGAGCACAAACACAAATACATACATGCGCATGCACACAGATACACACACACACACACATACACCAGTCACACACCTGATTGAATGTTCTGTGTTTTTCATTCTCTTAAAGCCATTTTGATCTAAAGGTTTCTGCTTAAATGCTTGAAATTTAGTTTCTTATACAAATATAAATAGTGAAGTTGATCCTATGTATGAATTTCTTTCCAAAGCCTTTGCCTTTCCATCAAGGCAAAGGGCGGCTACTTTCAAGAATCTAAAATATAAGATAGTTTTGATTTGTTTAACATTTTTTTGGTCGCTGCATAATTCGATTTGTGTTATTTCATAGTTTTGATGTCTTTACTGTTATTCTAAAATGCGGAAAATAGTAAAAAATAAAGAAAAATGCATGTGTCCAAACTTTTGACATGTAATGAACACACAAACATATGCATGTGTATAGTATTGATTCTTGCTGCAAACCAAGTCTGTAGAAAAAGTTCCTTTATTTTACATGAGATAAAAAGTTCAGGAGCGAACCTGAAGAAGAAAACATTTTTATCTCAAGTAAAATAAAGGAACTTTTTCTAGAGACTTGGTGTGTGGCAAGATTCATCACTTTGCAACACCGGTTTTTCCTGCACTTTCCAGCACCTGAAAAAACATGTTTCAGTAGTTCAGGGGTTTATCAATTTTTCACGATATGCATGTGTTTGTGTATACTTGGAACACTGGCACACAGGTACATTAGCACAAACACAAGTACATACATATGCATGTACACTCAAAAAAGTCACATGTGAAAGCTGACGTCATGTGACAGTTTTTACTTTAGAGGTGAAAATCTTTTTCCACATGCAAACATTTTTTTTTTTTTCATTTTCACCTGCCATCACATATGACAATTATTTGTTTCACATGTGAAATCTTAATTTCACATGCAAAGAGACAAATTCACAGGAAATGGGGAATTTAACATGTTCATGTATGAAAATCAACATGTGTCCAAAAAGCTTTGAGTTCACATAATTTTTTTTTTTTTTTTAGTTGTACCTGTTTATCTCTTGTATTACCTTTTATTCCTACTTTTTATCATTTTTTTCAGCACACACTTTTATGTAAAGTTTGATCTGTTTTTAATTATATCTCTGTTTGTTTGTGTGTTTTCAGTTGTACCTGTTTACCTCATTTTCTATTATATATATATATATATATATATATATATATATTTTTTTTTTTTTCTATCATTCATTGTGGTAGTTTCACATCACTGCTTTTGGGTTTTATTGTATGTAAAGCACTTTGTAAACATTGTTTTTAGAAAAGTGCTATACAAATAAAGTTGTTATCATTATTATTATTTGTCCACATACAAAATCACACACTAATGCATGATCATATATATACACAAACATACACAGACACACACACACACATACAAGTTTGTGCACATACTGGCACATATACTGACACATACATACAGATGCATGAGTTGCATACGTGTGTGTGTGTGCACAAACACACACACACACATAGAAACACAAATGGATACACTCAGACTCACAAGCATAAACACACACACACAGACAGAAGCTAAACTACACACAGGCAGCTGCATTGTGTCAGTTGTGTGTTTCTGTCAGTTCTTACCACTTGTCAGTTTAAATGTCAGATTCTGTTAGTTTCTCGGGCCGCTCCATCACAGCAGAGCAGCAGAGAGGAGACACTGAGGAGCAGAGGAAAGACCCAGAGAGGCACAGAGTCCAGTTCTGTACAGGAGCTGAAGTGATGTGTCGGGCAGCGGGGAAGAGGAGGGAGCAGGAAGACCAGGAGAAGAAATGGGTTCAATCCCTCGTGACAATCGCTCCAGGACAAATAAAGTATCATTAAAAAGGATCAGAGGGGGATGTTACCCCGCGTTCACACTGCGATTGTTGAAGAAGTCTTACTTGAATATATATTTATTGAAAAGGGTCTTATAAGAGGAAGAGATGCACACAATAGGAGGCTACGTACACTTCTTCGAAGAGAAAGAGATTAAATCAGTCCTCTATGTATCAGAATGTGCTGACATTAGAACAGGTCACCAAAGGAGAGTAGAAGCAACACATGTTGTGTCTTAAGTTAGAGCTTCTATAGACATCTCAGAGACATCCAGGAGCCACTCTGACAACAAGAACCTCTGGCATAGTAAGTTATGGCACAAGGGTTACAGTGAGGTGACCATATCATGAAACCTTACATTCCCAGAGGAGACCCCAGTTCAGCTGTTAATACATATGTTGAATTTTCATCCACAGCGATCAACGTGATCAACAAGTCACCGGACATCCAGTCATTTCCTACAGAGTAGAGTGATGGAGCCATAATGAACTATGAGCTATGGTTATGGTTAAAACTTGGGAAAAAGGGAGTTAAATGTATGAAAGTAATGAAAGTAAAATGATTTATATAAAGCGGTATACAAACATGCTATGGTAAATATGGTATGGTTAAATATGAATGTTGAATGGTTTCTGTATGCTTATGCCTTGCTCCCCCTTGGGTCAGCTCTGCTACTGCATGTATGTTGTTTATTTAATTAAGTGGTTTAATGACACCTGGGGGAAGGACACCTGGTGAGACGGGGAAGTGGAACAGTTTTTTGTTAAGTTTAAGATTAAGTTTTGTTATTTTGAAAGTCAGCTAAAGCCACTACACAGAGCGACCAGGGAAACTCAGCTGATGTGTGGACGCTCTACAAGCTTCTCACCAGAAGGAAGTTGGTCAACAGCCAATCACATTTCCGTGCTTCCTTGTTTCCATAATGATGTGATTTGGTTTCATGAACAATAGTTCTGCCTGGAAAGTGCAAAATGAAGGAGAAGTCGATTCCATCCATTCAAAGCTCTCTGCAACTTTTATTTGGAGGACGACAGGAATAAA
>NW_027280539.1:0-23837 GCF_046629955.1 Centroberyx affinis
TAGTTAATTAGTCTCTTAGCTAGAGACTAAACCACTAACCACTAGATAGTTAGCTAGTTAGTTTGTTCGCTAGCTAGTCTCTTACCTCCAGGCCTGTGTCGGGATATACAGTAAATGGCATTAGAAGAGTTCAGATGCAGAAAAAATACATCACCATTAGATAGAGAGTTAGCTAGTTACTTAGTCAGTTAGTTAGTTATTTAGTTAGTCTCTTACCTCCAGGTCTGTTGCGATATAAAGACAGCATTAGGAGAGTTGAGATGCAGTAAGGACAGAACACCACTAGGTGGCAGACCAGTCTGTCGATAGGTAGGAGGGGAGCTGTGGGAGGGGGTGGAGCTGAGGCAGTGAGAGGAGTTGAGGTAGTGGGGAGAGCTGAGGTAGTGGGGAGAGCTAAGGAGAGAAGCACACAGGTGAACATCTGGATGAGAGAAAATCCTCGACCAAAGCTTGTTAAAATACTGAAAAATATGTTCACACCTTCATTGTTGAACACTCAGTTCAGTCTAATTTGTAGTTTATTAAACAGTTAAATAGATCAACTGTTGTGAGTTTAACATCTCTGTAACTTGTTAAGATTCAGAAGTCTGAGGTTTGAATGATTGTATTTTAAACACAAAGACTTAAATGCTTCTGGAATTGAACTGTTATCTCCATGCAGGAAATAACATTTTAGAGTTTATTTATTTGTACACACAAAAATAATAAAAAAAAAATGGAAGACAAGGGGCTTATAAAAAGTCCCACCTCAAAAGGAACAAATAATGAAAATATAAAGATAAGATACAGACACAACTAAATTACATCAAAAGAGAAGCTAAACCACAAAACTCAATATGGAGGAAATGTCAAAGCTAGACAAGCTAAGATTTGTATTTATAAAGTGTTGATGTCAGAGTAACTTCCTCACCTCTCACAGCCAGCCAGCTGGGTGGAGACTCTCCAGGACCAGAGATGTGACACTTGTAGAGGCCTTCATCAGACATGGAAACATGGTGGATGGTCATCTGTCCTGTAGACTCGGTCCTGATGAGGGAGCCATCTTTATAGAAATCAGCTGGGAGGTTGGAGGGAGTCTGGGTTGTACAGTTCAGAGTCACAGCAGCTCCCTCCATCACAGGAAGGACAGGACTCTGCAGGATCACAGCACCATCTGAACACAGAGACACACTACATGATTTAATCCATTTACAGACAGCTTCATCAATACTCTTGCTGGTGGACTCTGCAGGATTGCAGCACCATGCTGAACGTAATATTTTCATTCCTTTTCACATTTGTTTTTTTAAAACCAATCCTTCTTCACATAGACATGGAAAACAATAGTAATAACTGTCACAATCAAAACTGCTCTCTGGTATTCTAGATAGATAGATATTGATAATTAACATACAGTTATTTAGTTATTCATGAGGAGATGCTGTATGGTCTTACCAGTGACAGTGATGTTGACGGTGTTGCTGGTTGCTCCCTCTCTGGACTCACACCAGTAAACTCCACTGTCTGTTTGGACTGTGTAGCTGATGCTGCAGGAAGAACCTGCTGATTCTCCCCAGTCAACTCCACACTCAGATGTCTTTCCTCTGGTCGTCCTCCTCACCGTCCATCCAGCAGAGCTGTCGTCCTCCTCACAGCTCAGAGAGACAGACTGTCCACGAAACAACTGAGATGTACTGGGACTCACAGTCAGAGGAGCTGGGGGTGGGGTGGGGGGGTGGGGTTAAAGTACTTTTGATTCTTTACGACCGTGAGTTCCTATGAACTCACTTTCCAAGCTATATTTTGTCTAGGAAGTAAAGATAAGAGCGCCTTGCCCCTCTGGCAGCCTGACAAAGTACGTCTACGAATGACAAAGGTGGCTGAGGATGTCCCAAAATGGCCACCATAACAGGGTTCTTTTCAAACTCACTTCAAAATGGTCAAGCATATTTAGCCGCAGCCGTGTCTGTTCTGGTGTTTTTGCCCAGGATTTCTCTTTGGTAGTTTTAGTTCAATTTATTTATTTTGTTGCGGTTGTTATTTTCCTGGATGGAAGAAAACTTGATATAAAAACTCTCAGACTAAGTAAAGCCTGTTTTTTTGCCAACTGAGGATGCATTGGATACTGACTTGGCCAGTCAGAATGAATAGGAAGCTGTGTAGTTTATAGTACAGAGCTGTTTGAAACAGTTGGGAAATGCGTCTGTATGTTTTAAAGTATCGTGTGTCATCAAGCACAAAGCCCATCTCAACCTGTAAGGATATTCTCTGCTTTTGCATTCTTGAGAAATTTGTTTTTTCAGTGACAATTTGGGAAGAACATTCTCCACAAGGACACAACTATTGAAACAGCATTTTTTAATTTGATAAACATCTAAAGAGTTTATATTTTAAAGCTTAAATTCAGATTCAGCGTCTTTTCAGCCAAAGGATGATCAGTGTCAGTTCTCAAACTAAATTCCTGAAGAAACCCTGTCCACATTCCCCAAACTATCCAAAACACTAGCTTTCTATCAGGGTTTCCTACAAAGGGCCCATCATAACAGTTTGGGACTGTCATGGCAGAAGTGTACCAACCTTGTGTGGGTCTGCAGCACAGCAACATGGTCAGCACTGAAGAGAAATGAGACTCAGGTTGGTTTGAGGTTTTGCACGCATTCAGATAAGACAATTCTACTTGAGAAAACTGAGAAACTCAGTGGTGTAGTGCATGGAAAACATTGGTTATATCTTCCATCCTTCAGATAAATGGTATTTTGTGTTACAGGATACAAATTTAGATCTACTATATAACATTCAAGAATGATTTGTCTGCAGTATTAATGCAGGGTAGATTCAGGATAAATTTGTGAAACAGGATTTCTATAACGATTGCCACTGTAGTTCTCAGACTCCAAAAGTCAGACACACACACAGATTCTACTTACAGAGCAGCCACTGTAGAGATGTGACCTCCATTGTTCAACTCGGTGATATGAGATCAACACTGAATTTCACCAGTCACACCAAATAAAACCCGCCCCCTTCCTCTGTGTATGTGTGACTGTATGTCAGAGTGTCAATGTGGTTTTCTCTGCAGCAGATACTAGGAAACAGGTTAAGTTCAGCTTAATTTACTTTATTTGCACCACAATAAAATAGAATTGAAGTGATAAAACCACAGTGATAAAATGTGATGACAAATAACACATGAAGAAGAAATGCAAATGACCAATTTGTGCAGGTGAGTTAAAATATACAATATCTCCCCTCAAAATGAACACTTGAAAAAAAAAAAAATCAATAAATGAAGTTGAGAAGCAAAGACACAACTGACACCACAGTCTAAAACACAACATGGTGGGAAAATGGCAGAACAACCATGCATAGCTGAATTAAATTACAAGGAAACTAACACTGATGGAGAAAATTGGGGAACACAGGAGAAATTAGAGAGTGAGTGTGTGTGTGTGTGTGTGTGTGTGTGTGTGTGTGTGTGTGTGTGTGTGTGTGTGTGTGTGTGTGTGTGTGTTTATACAGGTCCTGGGTCTGTATTTGAAATTGTCGAGACAGAGATTTGCTCTCAATTAACAAAGGAGACTCAGAGAGGGAGTTGCTCCCTCTCTGAGTCCAGAGAGTCCAAAGAGTCCCCCCCCCCACACACACACACACACACACACACACGTACACCCTCCCCCTCCTCCCCAACAACCGGCATCAGTTGCATGAGTCGTCTCTAACAGGTTTTCTAAAAAAATAGCGCCTGAAGCATTGCATTTTGTAATTGCTATAAAGGCCCATGGCTGTGATGAACAACATGATGTGGAGTAGAATCATGGCTGTACATGTTTTGGTTGAATTTGATAGTGGGAGGACAGGAATTATTATTATATTTTCTTTTTTCTTTTTAGCAAAAAACAATGATTTTCCCACCGAAATAAATATTTCAGTCGTGTAAACTAAACAGACTATTGCCTTATTCACAGTATTGGCAACAGTGGCATTGTTGTGCTCATGTAAATGTAAGACAGCCTTTTTAATCAATTAAATTAAACTATGAGCAACCGACAAAATAATGGAAACACATTTTATAGTAATACAAAGTTAGCTGTAACTTCACATGTGGTGATTGTGTGAATCATTGTCTTCCAACATAAAACTCTCTCTCTCTCTCTCTCTCTCTCTCTCTCTCTCTCTCTCTCTCTCTCTCTCTCATCCATTCATCAGAAGTGATGCTCAGTGGTGACATTGGTAATGACATCATCATTCTCATCATCCAATCCCTCATCAGCTTGCTTGGGTGGGGCCGTTGCCATGGAGATGGGCGGGACATTTCCTGCAGTCAGAGCACAATAAAAGGAACATTTAGATAATTTGATAATTTATCCACCGCTAACAGATGAACAGTACAGTGACTGTTCATCTAAATAATCTGAAATCAACTGACCGTTTAAAATGAACAGTGATAATTGTCACGGCACACATTTTGTAGTCTTCCTGTTTACAGTTTTTTCTGAATGCTTAAACACTAACAGTGATTCTTGAAGCTCTATCTCTGAAACCATTAACACTTGTAGCCAATGCATTTACCAAGTGAGCCAAACTGAACGCATGTTCTCTGCTTTACACTCAGTTTGTAATTTTATAACACACTTTTTGCAGAACTGTAAACACAACTCACTGCTTTACACTCAGTTTGCAATTTACACACTTCTAGCAACACTGTAAACTTATGGCCAGATAGCCTATTTTTTTCTGTTCTGTTCTGTTTCTAGCACAAATGTTTTTGTTTTCTTCTACTGCGCTTTTGTTGTTTGAGGAGTGTTACTATAGAACATTTTGAGAAAAACATTTTTTACTTTTTCCCCTTATTTGTATTGATAGTGTGTTATGTTCGGAATACACATCCATACTTTACACATTTGGATACCTGTGTGTGTTTATTACATGTATGACAAAACTTTATTGCAAACTGCTCTGCCCTGCACACAGAAAAAAGCAAAAGCCACAAGTGTTTTTCATTTATACTTTCAGTGTGTAGTTGGTGCTTTGTGTGCTTATTCAAATGATGGTTTGTGTGAACTGTATTGACGCAAAAACACCATTTTTAAAAGAGTTTGAAGAGTTTTGCAAGAATTGTTTGCTTTTGCAAGAGATGTATAATGTTTTGCTGGTTTGGTGTAAAGTTTTGTGGTTAGTGTGTAGTGTGTAGATAGTTTCAAAGATAGTGCCTAAGCAATCAGAAAAAAATTTAATTTATTGGCGACACCTAGTGGAGGTTTGTCATATAGCAGTAATAATTTGAGTGTAGTCTCATTGGTTAGATAAAGTCACATGTCTCAGAGGTTAGTGTTCAAGCAGTAAGTAGTTTTCTGTTCTCCATGTGGGCAGATTTATCCAGCCTTTGCTCATGAGTTTATTAGATATATTTTACAGTATAAGTTAAAAACAACATGTTGGGACTAAAAAAACAAATTTTATTGATACTAGGATAAAATGGCTAATGACAACTAAGCTAATTGTAACTTGTTGTCATTGCTGTGTTACTAGCGTGTAAGCTAACTCAAGCACATTTTTGAGTTGTTCATTTATTTGAGCACTTTGTAACAACATTTCTATTTTTGCCTTCACTTCAGTTTTACAATATTTCAAGATCGCTCATGAGAACAGAAGACTCAGTAAAAGCCTCAAATTTACTCCCATGTCTGACCTTCTCTGAATAGTCTGCTGTTAGCTGTCTGCCGATTTCGTGTACATGGAACACACATTGGGGACAGAATAATAATATTTGAGTGATTGGTGGATGGAGTCAGTTAGTGTTCATCACTTTTTATTTGGTTAATTATTTAGTTTGTTAGTCACTGACCTGATATAAAGACAGCATTAGGAGGTGAGAAGTAGTTTATTAGTCAAGTAGTTAGTCTCTTACCTCCAGGTCTGTTGCGATATAAAGACAGCATTAGGAGAGTTGAGATGCAGTAAGGACAGAACACCACTAGGTGGCAGACCAGTCTGTCAATAGGCAGGAGGGGAGCTGTGGGAGGGGGTGGAGCTGAGGCAGTGAGAGGAGCTGAGGTAGTGGGTGGAGCTAAGGAGAGAAGCACACAGGTGATCATCTGGATGAGAGAAAATCCTCGACCAAAGCTTGTTAAAATACTGAAAAATATGTTCACACCTTCATTGTTGAACACTCTGTTCAGTCTAATTTGTAGTTTATTAAACAGTTGCATAGATCAACTGTTGTCAGTTTAACATCTCTGTAACTTGATAACATTTTAGAGTTTATTTATTTGTACACACAAAAATAATAAAACATGGAAGACAAGGGGCTTATAAAAAGTCCCACCTCAAAAGGAACAAATAATGAAAATATAAAGATGAGATACAGACACGACTAAATTACATCTAAAGACAAACTAAACCACAAAACTCAATATGGAGGACATGTCAAAGCTAGACAAGCTAAGATTTGTATTTATAAAGTGTTGATGTCAGAGTCACTTCCTCACCTCTCACAGCCAGCCAGCTGGGTGGAGACTCTCCAGGACCAGAGATGTGACACTTGTAGAGGCCTTCATCAGACTTGGAAACATGGTGGATGGTCATCTGTCCTGTAGACCCGGTCCTGATGAGGGAGCCATCTTTATAGAAACCAGCTGGGAGGTTGGAGGGAGTCTTGGTTGTACAGTTCAGAGTCACAGCAGCTCCCTCCATCACAGGAAGGACAGGACTCTGCAGGATCACATCACCATCTGAACACAGAGACACACTACATGATTTAATCCATTTACAGACAGCTTCATCAATACTAATACCATCCGAACACAGAGAAACTACATTAATTAATCAATTTACAAACTATATGGCACTCAGAGCTCATACGTTCACCAGCACTATGCAATTGTCACGATGCCAGCTCCACATATCAGATTTTCACCAATTTTTCACCAATGATTTCTTCAATGCCAACTTACTTAATTAGGAGATGCACACATTTTCATGACTGGAACTGAAATGGCACATGAGATCTGCCTGTTCAAATACTTGCCACTTTTAAGCATTTTAGCCAATTATTGCAACACCATGGGGCCAATCAGCACTGAATTTGTTCAGTTTCCATTAGGACTGGCCTTCTACCACTGGACCAAATTTTGGAAACATTGGCAGGGCAGTTAAAAAAACAGGAAATGAGCTCTGCAGTTCCCCCATGTTGTTGGATTGGGCCAATAATGGAGGGTTTGCTTCTTTTTCTGTCTGCTGATTGGCCACAAAGTCTGATGGTGTTACATGAATCCATTTATACATTATATGCCCTTTTTGTGAGAAGCCACGCCCACTGCCACCCCCCCCCCCCACCCCCCCACCCCAATTGGTATGACAAGTTAATCAGTTCATCCTTGCCCCATGACCAATCTTTCCACAAAGTTCTGTGCAAATTCATTAATAACTTTTTGAGAAATCCTGCTAATAGAGAAACAGACAGAATGGGGCGAAAACAAAGAGAAATAGAAAAGGGTTTGTTTCATTTTTGCTTCATTCCTCTTTGTTTCATTTCAACATTAGTTTCAGATAGACGTATAAAACAATAGTCATAACTGCAACATGCTCACCTCATCAGTCTGTGGTGGTCTTGATAGATAGATAGATGGCTAGACATTAATAATTAATTAATATATATTTATTTAGTTATTCATAATGTGTAGATGCTGTATGGTCTTACCAGTGACAGTGATGTTGACGGTGTTGCTGGTTGCTCCCTCTCTGGACTCACACCAGTAAACTCCACTGTTCGTTTGGACTGTGTAGCTGATGCTGCAGGAAGAACCTGCTGATTCTCCCCAGTAAACTCCACACTCAGATGTCTTTCCTCTGGTCGTCCTCCTCACCGTCCATCCAGCAGAGCTGTTGTCCTCCTCACAGCTCAGAGAGACAGACTGTCCACGAAACAACTGAGATCTACTGGGACTCACAGTCAGAGGGGCTGGGGGGGGGGGGGGTCAAATTACTGATGATCATTGGCATTTTTGAGGAAACTAAACAATCCTTTGAGTGTAACAAATAAAGTCTGAAACTCAAAGCCCAGAACATTCTATGTGTTAATTCTTAAGCTCACTTCCCAAGCCATGGTTTTTTTAGGGAGTAAAGATATAAAGGGCTTTCAGGTGGTGTTGCCCCCTAGATTCAATGTCCTTCCAGCCAAAGGATGTGGGGGCGTCAACCACGCCTTCCCACCTCAAATCCCTTAAGAGCTGTTCACATTTCAATGAAAGAAGAAGAACAAGGCTCTTGCACCGCGTTCACCGTGAAAAGCACAATTTTGTAACCGCTCTAGCACAGTAGGTGGCACTAATTTAAAACCAATGAAGAATTTGTTTCCGCCGACAGCTTCTCCAAAACTACCCGCTCAGTACAACTCAAAGCACCGAGGTGAATAACGTGCAACACATAATATTTCGCCATGCGTAAGTCTTCTTTGTTTGGGCTCAGTATTGGTCTGGTCTTAGTTGGTCTTTGTAAAGCTGTTGGCTGCGTATTGAAAGGCCAGTGACTGAAAACCTCTCTCCATAGAACTCTTTGGCCGAGGCACACGCAAAATATTTGTCGCGCTAAAATGTGAACGGAAATTTACAGCGTTCCCACCTCCACATCAGTGTCAGTTCTCACCCAAAACTCCTGAAGCAACCCTGTCCAAATCCCAAAACTATCCAAAACACTAATTTTCAATCAGGGTTTCCTACAAAGGGCCCATCATAACAGTGTTTTTCCAGCGACCAGAGGGGGCGGCAAAGAGCACGTTTTCCAGCTCGCCACACAGGGAAGAAGCGTAGAAGAAGAGTGGCAGCCATGTCTAAGACATCCATTAGAAAACAACTAGGACAAGCCACATAAAGGTGAGATTGTATACTTTATTGCAAAAACTTCCACACAAAATGATCCACCCGCTTAACAGGTGGGGGTTCAAGGAATCCAAAAAGCTTGTCAAATTGGCAAATTTCGATTTGTAAACCTTGGCCGGTCCCTATCAAATTGTCTGTACTATCAAAATCCTAGGTTTTTAATGCAAGGACTGACACCCAAGCAGTGTTGTGTCAGTCCCAACGGGCCTACACAGATGGATTAATCAACAACAACAGTGAAGACACCGGTAAGTTGATCATTTAATATATTTATGCTTCTGTGGTGATATAATGGAGATATGACCTATCGCGAGCCGAACGATCTGATCCATTAACATGGGCGCCGAAAGGAAGCGGCCTCCGCTTCAGGGCCGTTCTGTGGCTGCTACACATCCTGTGTGAACCAGCGTCATGGGTGAAGTGTACCAACCTTGTGTGGGTCTGCAGCACAGCAACAGGGTCAGCACTGAAGAGAAATGAAACTCAGGTTGGTTTGAGGTTTTGCTTCTACTTGAGAAACCAGAGAAACTCAGAGGGATGTAGTGCATGCAAAACATTTGTAATATCTTCCATCCTTCAGATAAATTGTATTTTATGTTACAGGATACTAATTTAGATCTACTATATAATGTTAAAGAATGATTTGTTTGCAGTACTAATACAGGATGTAGATGCAGGATGAATACATGAAGGGGGATTTCTATAACGGCTCCCACTGTAGCTGTCCGACTCCAAAGATCAGCAGGTAGTGGACAGATGTTTGCCTTTCATGAATGTGATCGATTGACCGTCTGATCCCATGTGGTCTCATAAACAGCACTGACCCCAGACCAGATCTCTGACTTATCACTCATCATTCCTTCAACAAGCTGAAACAAAGACTAAGATAAGTTAAATTCTGCTGCAGCAAACTTCAGCTTCAACTCTGGGTCTTGCAAAGTTCTCTGACTCATCTAATCTGGGATGCATCAGAGCATCACACACACACACACACACACACACACACACACACACAAATTCTACTTACAGAGAAGCCATTGTAGAGATGTGTCCCCCATTCTACAGCTCGGTGATATGAAATCAACACTGAATTTCACGAGTCAAACCAAGTAAAACCCGCCCCCTTCCTCTTTGTATGTGTGTCAGTGTCTGTGGTTTTCTAGGAAACGGGTCATTCAGGTTAGTTTAATTTAGTTTACTTTATTTGCACCACAATATAACTTAGAATTGAAGTGATAAAACCGCAATGATAAAATATGACGACAACACAGGAAGAAGAAATGCAAATTACTTTAATTTGTGCAGGTGAGTTAAATTATTTACTATTCCACCTCAAAGTGAACACAAGAAAATACTAAACAAAATCAAGATGACAAGCAAAGACATTTTGATTGACGTGTGTGTGTGTGTGTGTGTGTGTGTGTGTGTGTGTGTGTGTGTTTTGTGTGTTTGTACATTGAGGTCAAACTTGTAGGCGTTTGGTTGATCAGACAGGTCCTGGGTCTGTATTTGAAATTGTTGAGAGACAGAGTCGTTATCAATTAACAATGGAGACGCCCTCTATCTAGGGATTTCAGGTGACGAACCCCAACTCCCTCTCTCTGTCTCTCTTTCTTGCGTCCATTCATGTCAGAAGTGATGCGCGGTGGTGACATCGGCAATGACATCATCATTGTCATCATCCGGTCCCTCATCAGCCTGGTTGGGCGGGGCCGTTGCCATGGAGATGGGCGGAACATTTCCTGCAGTCAGACCACAGTTAAAGAAACATTTAGATGATTTGATCATTTATCCACCTCCAACAGATGAACAGTTCATCTAAATAATCTGAAATCAACTAACCGATAAAATAAACAGTGATAATCACTGAATCAGTGATTGTGAAGTTGAAGGCCAATATATATCCAGGTCTAAAGGAGGATCTCAATTATACTCCTTTTCTGTAAAAGTTATGTTTTGGTTGTGAATTTCAGATAGTTATGTTACATATTTGTTTGTTTTTCCATTTTTTTCTATTTTTCTATGTATATGGGGAAATACCGGTGCCTAATATTTTGCTTTTGGTATTAAATATATGTAGGCCTACTGGATGTAAACATTGTAGATATGTGAATGTAGGCCAAGGGTATGTGATAAAGCAGCCATTTCCTGGTCATGTGACCTAATCCAGATGATATATGGCACCTGTTTCTTTTTCACAGCTTGCACCCTGAGGAAGGCTATTTGTGGGCTGCAATGTGTCGGTGCTTTTTAAGCAGTTTTTAAACATATGTATGCAATGCATTAGCCACTAAACAATAAAGGCTTTTTACTTTTTGTATGGAAAGAGTGCCTTGGACACATTTTTTTCTGCTGAAACATGACCTTGTCAACTTGTTATTTAGTTTGTTCGTCACTGACCTGCTATACAGACAGCATTAGGAGGTGAGAAGTAGTTTGTTAGTTAAGTAGTTAGTCTCTTACCTCCAGGTCTGTTGCGATATAAAGACAGCATTAGGAGAGTTGAGATGCAGTAAGGACAGAACACCACTAGGTGGCAGACCAGTCTGGCAATAGGCAGGAGGGGAGCTGGAGGAGGGGGTGGAGCTGTGGCAGTGGGTGAAGTTGTGGCAGTGGGGAGAGCTAAGGAGAGAAGCACACAGGTGAACATCTGGATGAGAGAAAATCCTCGACCAAAGCTTGTTAAAATACTGAAAAATATGTTCACACCTTCACTGTTGAACACTCTGTTCAGTCTAATTTGTAGTTTATTAAACAGTTGCATAGATCAACTGTTGTCAGTTTAACATCTCTGTAACTTGTTAAGATTCAGAAGTCTGAGGTTTGAATGATTGTATTTTAAACACAAAGACTTAAATGCTTCTGGAATTGAACTGTTATCTCCATGCAGGAAATAACATTTTAGAGTTTATTTATTTGTACACACAAAAATAATAAAACATGGAAGACAAGGGGCTTATAAAAAGTCCCACCTCAAAAGGAACAAATAATGAAAATATAAAGATGAGATACAGACACGACTAAATTACATCAAAAGAGAAACTAAACCACAAAACTCAATATGGAGGAAATGTCAAAGCTAGACAAGCTAAGATTTCTATTTATAAAGTGTTGATGTCAGAGTAACTTCCTCACCTCTCACAGCCAGCCAGCTGGGTGGAGACTCTCCAGGACCGGAGATGTGACACTTGTAGAGGCCTTCATCAGACTTGGAAACATGGTGGATGGTCATCTGTCCTGTAGACTCGGTCCTGATGAGGGAGCCATCTTTATAGAAACCAGCTGGGAGGTTGGAGGGAGTCTTGGTTGTACAGTTCAGAGTCACAGCAGCTCCCTCCATCACAGGAAGGACAGGACTCTGCAGGATCACAGCACCACCTGAACACAGAGACACACTACATGATTTAATCCATTTACAGACAGCTTTATCAATACTAATACCACCTGAACACAGAGAAACTACATTAATTAATCCATTTACAAACTATATGGCACTCAGAGCTCATACGTTCACCAGCACTATGCAATTGTCACGATGCCAGCTCCACATATCAGATTTTCACCAATTTTTCACCAATGATTTCTTCAATGCCAACTTACTTAATTAGGAGATGCACACATTTTCATGACTGGAACTGAAATGGCACATGAGATCTGCCTGTTCAAATACTTGCCACTTTTAAGCATTTTAGCCAATTATTGCAACACCATGGGGCCAATCAGCACTGAATTTGTTCAGTTTCCATTAGGACTGGCCTTCTACCACTGGACCACATTTTGGAAAAATTGGCAGGGCAGTTAAAAAAACAGGAAATGAGCTCTGCAGTTCCCCCATGTTGTTGGATTGGGCCAATAATGGAGGGTTTGCTTCTTTTTCTGTCTGCTGATTGGCCACAAAGTCTGATGGTGTTACATGAATCCATTTATACATTATATGCCCTTTTTGTGAGAAGCCACGCCCACTGCCACCCCCCCCCCCCCCCCCCACCCCCCCACCCCAATTGGTATGACAAGTTAATCAGTTCATCCTTGCCCCATGACCAATCTTTCCACAAAGTTCTGTGCAAATTCATTAATAACTTTTTGAGAAATCCTGCTAATAGAGAAACAGACAGAATGGGGCGAAAACAAAGAGAAATAGAAAAGGGTTTGTTTCATTTTTGTTTCATTCCTCTTTGTTTCATTTCAACATTTGTTTCAGATAGACGTATAAAACAATAGTCATGACTGCAACATGCTCACCTCATCAGTCTGTGGTGGTCTTGATAGATAGATAGATGGATAGACATTAATAATTAATTAATATATATTTATTTAGTTATTAATAATGTGTAGATGCTGTATGGTCTTACCAGTGACAGTGATGTTGACGGTGTTGCTGGTGTCTCCCTCTCTGGACTCACACCAGTAAACTCCACTGTCCATTTGGACTGTGTGACTGATGCTGCAGGAAGAACCTGTTGATTTTCCCCAGTAAACTCCACACTCAGATGTCTTTCCTCTGTTCCTCCTCCTCACCGTCCATCCAGCAGAGCTGTCGTCCTCCTCACAGCTCATAGAGACAGACGCTCCAAAAAAAAACTGAGATCTACTGGGACTCACAGTCAGAGGGGCTGGGGAAGGGGGGGGGGGGTCAAATTACTGATGATCATTGGCATTTTTGAGGAAACTAAACAATCCTTTGAGTGTGACAAATAAAGTCTGAAACTCAAAGCCCAGAACATTCTATGTGTTAATTCTTAAGCTCACTTCCCAAGCCATGTTTTTTTAGGGAGTAAAGATATAAAGGGCTTTCAGGTGGTGTTGCCCCCCAGATTCAATGTCCTTCCAGCCAAAGGATGTGGGGGCGTCAACCACGCCTTCCCACCTCAAATCCCTTAAGAGCTGTTCACATTTCAATGAAAGAAGAAGAACAAGGCTCTTGCACTGCGTTCACCGTGAAAAGCACAATTTTGTAACCGCTCTAGCACAGTAGGTGGCACTAATTTAAAACCAATGAATAATTTGTTTCCGCCGACAGCTTCTCCAAAACTACCCGCTCAGTACAACTCAAAGCACAGAGGTGAATAACGTGCAACACATAATATTTCGCCATGCGTAAGTCTTCTTTGTTTGGGCTCAGTATTGGTCTGGTCTTAGTTGGTCTTTGTAAAGCTGTTGGCTGCGTATTGAAAGGCCAGTGACTGAAAACCTCTCTCCATAGAACTCTTTGGCCGAGGCACACGCAAAATATTTGTCGCGCTAAAATGTGAACGGAAATTTACAGCGTTCCCACCTCCACATCAGTGTCAGTTCTCACCCAAAACTCCTGAAGCAACCCTGTCCAAATCCCAAAACTATCCCAAAACACTAATTTTCTATCAGGGTTTCCTACAATGGGCCCATCATAACAGTGTTTTTCCAGCGGCCAGAGGGGGCGGCAAAGAGCACGTTTTCCAGCTCGCCACACAAGGAAGAAGCGTAGAAGAAGAGTGGCAGCCATGTCTAAGACATCCATTAGAAAACAACTAGGACAAGCCACATAAAGGTGAGATTGTATACTTTATTGCAAAAACTTCCACACAAAATGATCCACCCGCTTAACAGGTGGGGGTTCAAGGAATCCAAAAAGCTTGTCAAATTGGCAAATTTCGATTTGTAAACCTTGGCCGGTCCCTATCAAATTGTCTGTACTATCAAAATCCTAGGTTTTTAATGCAAGGACTGACACCCAAGCAGTGTTGGGTCAGTCCCAACGGGCCTACACAGATGGATTAATCAACAACAACAGTGAAGACACCGGTAAGTTGATCATTTAATATATTTATGCTTCTGTGGTGATATAATGGAGATATGACCTATCGCGAGCCGAACGATCTGATCCATTAACATGGGCGCCGAAAGGAAGCGGCCTCCGCTTCAGGGCCGTTCTGTGGCTGCTACACATCCTGTGTGAACCAGCCTCATGGGTGAAGTGTACCAACCTTGTGTGGGTCTGCAGCACAGCAACAGGGTCAGCACTGAAGAGAAATGAAACTCAGGTTGGTTTGAGGTTTTGCTTCTACTTGAGAAACCAGAGAAACTCAGAGGGATGTAGTGCATGCAAAACATTTGTAATATCTTCCATCCTTCAGATAAATGGTATTTTATGTTACAGGATACTAATTTAGATCTACTATATAATGTTAAAGAATGATTTGTTTGCAGTACTAATACAGGATGTAGACGCAGGATGAATACATGAAGGGGGATTTCTATAACGGCTCCCACTGTAGCTGTCCGACTCCAAAGATCAGCAGGTAGTGGACAGATGTTTGCCTTTCATGAATGTGATCGATTGACCGTCTGATCCCATGTGGTCTCATAAACAGCACTGACCCCAGACCAGATCTCTGACTTATCACTCATCATTCCTTCAACAAGCTGAAACAAAGACTAAGATAAGTTAAATTCTGCTGCAGCAAACTTCAGCTTCAACTCTGGGTCTTGCAAAGTTCTCTGACTCATCTAATCTGGGATGCATCAGAGCATCACACACACACACACACACACACACACACACACAGACACAAATTCTACTTACAGAGAAGCCATTGTAGAGATGTGCCCCCCATTCTACAGCTCGGCGATATGAAATCAACACTGAATTTCACGAGTCAAACCAAGTAAAACCCGCCCCCTTCCTCTTTGTATGTGTGTCAGTGTCTGTGGTTTTCTAGGAAACGGGTCATTTAGGTTAGTTTAATTTAGTTTACTTTATTTGCACCAAAATATAACTTAGAATTGAAGTGATAAAAGCACAATGATAAAATATGATGACAACACAGGAAGAAGAAATGCAAATTACTTTAATTTGTGCAGGTGAGTTAAACTATAAAATATTCAACCTCAAAGTGAACACAAGAAAAAAAGTAAACAAAATCAAGATGACAAGCAAAGACATTTTGATTGACGTGTGTGTGTGTGTGTGTTTGTTTTGTGTGTTTGTACATTGAGGTCAAACTTGTAGGCGTTTGGTTGATCAGACAGGTCCTGGGTCTGTATTTGAAATTGTTGAGAGACAGAGTCGTTATCAATTAACAATGGAGACGCCCTCTATCTAGGGATTTCAGGTGACGAACCCCAACTCCCTCTCTCTGTCTCTCTTTCATGCGTCCATTCATGTCAGAAGTGATGCGCGGTGGTGACATCGGCAATGACATCATCATTGTCATCATCCGGTCCCTCATCAGCCTGGTTGGGCGGGGCCGTTGCCATGGAGATGGGCGGAACATTTCCTGCAGTCAGAGCAGAGTTAAAGGAACATTTAGATGATTTGATAATTTATCCACCTCCAACAGATGAACAGTTCATCTAAATAATCTGAAATCAACTAACCGATAAAATAAACAGTGATAATCACTGAATCAGTGATTGTGAAGTTGAAGGCCAATATATATCCAGGTCTAAAGGAGGATCTCAATTATACTCCTTTTCTGTAAAAGTTATGTTTTGGTTGTGAATTTCAGATAGTTATGTTACATATTTGTTTGTTTTTCCATTTTTTTCTATTTTTCTATGTATATGGGGAAATACCGGTGCCTAATATTTTGCTTTTGGTATTAAATATATGTAGGCCTACTGGATGTAAACATTGTAGATATGTGAATGTAGGCCAAGGGTATGTGATAAAGCAGCCATTTCCTGGTCATGTGACCTAATCCAGATGATATATGGCACCTGTTTCTTTTTCACAACTTGCACCCTGAGGAAGGCTATTTGTGGGCTGCAATGTGTCGGTGCTTTTTAAGCAGTTTTTAAACATATGTATGCAATGCATTAGCCACTAAACAATAAAGGCTTTTTACTTTTTGTATGGAAAGAGTGCCTTGGACACATTTTTTTCTGCTGAAACATGACCTTGTCAACTTGTTATTTAGTTTGTTCGTCACTGACCTGCTATACAGACAGCATTAGGAGGTGAGAAGTAGTTTGTTAGTTAAGTTGTTAGTCTCTTACCTCCAGGCCTGTTGCGATATAAAGACAGCATTAGGAGAGTTGAGATGCAGTAAGGACAGAACACCACTAGGTGGCAAACCAGTCTGTCAATAGGTAGGAAGGGAGCTGGGGGAGGGGGCGGAGCTGTGGTGGTGGGTGGAGCTGAGGCAGTGAGAGGAGCTGTGGTAGTGGGGAGAGCTAAGGAGAGAAGCACACAGGTGAACATCTGGATGAGGGAAAATCCTCGACCAAAGCTTGTTAAAATACTTAAAAATATGTTCACACCTTCATTGTTGAACACTCTGTTCAGTCTAATTTGTAGTTTATTAAACAGTTGCATAGATCAACTATTGTCAGTTTAACATCTCTGTAACTTGATAAGATTCAGAAGTCTGAGGTTTGAATGATTGTATTTTAAACACAAATACTTAAATGCTTCTGGAATTGAACTGTTATCTAGTTTATTTATTTGTACACACAAAAATAATAAAACATGGAAGACAAGGGGCTTATAAAAAGTCCCACCAGAGTAACTTCCTCACCTCTCACAGCCAGCCAGCTGGGTGGAGACTCTCCAGGACCAGAGATGTGACACTTGTAGAGGCCTTCATCAGACTTGGAAACATGGTGGATGGTCATCTGTCCTGTAGACTCGGTCCTGATGAGGGAGCCATCTTTATAGAAACCAGCTGGGAGGTTGGAGGGAGTCTTGGTTGTACAGTTCAGAGTCACAGCAGCTCCCTCCATCACAGGAAGGACAGGACTCTGCAGGATCACAGCACCAACTGAACACAGAGACACACTACATGATTTAATCCATTTACAGATAGCTTCATCAATACTCTTGCTGGTGGACTCTGCAGGATCACAGCACCATGCTGAACGTAATATAGTATATATATTTATATGGTTATTTATAATTACTAAATGCTGGATGGACTTACCAGTAACAGTGATGTTGATGGTGTTGCTGGTTGCTCCCTCTCCAGACTGGCACCAGTAAACTCCACTGTCCCATGGGAATATATAATTGATGTTGCAAGAAGATCCTGTTGATTTTCCCCATTTATTTCCACACCCAGACGTCACTCCTCTGGTCGTCTGCCTCCTCACCGTCCATCCAGCAGAGCTGTCGTCCTCCTCACAGCTCAGAGAGACAGACTCTCCAAGAAAAAACTGGGATGTACTGGGACTCACAGTCAGAGAGGCTGGGGGAGGTGGAAGGGGGGTGATCATTTGCATTTGAGACCCTTTGAGTGTCACAAAGAAAACCTGAAACCCAAAGCCTAACCCTAACCCTCTGTGTCTGTGTTCAGACCGCAAGTCCCTAAACTCACTTCCCAAGCAATGTTTTTATGAAACAAAGATATAGAAGGCTTTCAGGTGAAGTAGCGGCCATATTGGAGGTCCTCAGCCCTGTAGTCTTGCTTAGCCAAACCATTCTCCACACTTTGCTACTGCAGAATAATGGTCTGGGAAAACAGTCGGTATAATGTTGTGGAACTAGCATAGACGCCTGAGAAGAGGGGGTATGCTGAGGGATGAAGGATGAGTTTGGTGATTTTGGACCCATAAATATTTAGTCTCTTCCATCCCTGTAGTTCTTGGACCCACAGACAATATTGGCTCCAGAGTCAGCTGTCGGTTGAAACGGCAAACTCTTTTACCTCTTGCTAACAAGGAGTCCAAACCGGGTTCGCAATGTACATGAATTAAAATTAGCTCTGATTTCATGACACAGTTTACGACATTACACACACTTTCACTAATCAGGAAAACACAGAACTATTTTTCTCTGCCGCAGTACAGACCGCTGTGGGGTGAAAGGCGGTTCCTGGCAGAGCGATCTGGTTTTGGACGGTCGGGTCAGATTGTAAACAGTAGAGTTCAGTAGAAGACGATCCGCTGAGTGGAAACAGTGCGGTGCACAGGGGGCACAGCGCGATGCATGCTGTTCATGGCAAAACTCTCTCTCTCCATTGGACCCAAAGGCTGAGGCCCACGCAAAATATTTATTGTGCTAAAATGTGAATGTGAAATTAGAGTCCCCGCCTCCACATCAGTGTCTCACCCTAAACTCCTAAACCCGGTCTAAATTCCAAGACTATCCAAAACACAGCTTTCAATCAGGGTTACCTACAAAGGGCCCATCATTACAGTTTGGGACTGTCAAGGGTGAAGTGTGTAACAGTCGCAAATATGCCTACTATGCTTTTGGAACATTGTTTGGTTGCAGTAACAGATTAAGTCACTGGGTGGCGCTCCTTGGTTTTACTGAGAGTTACAGTCACAGGTTGAGTACTACTCCCAGTCTGTCTCCCGATGAGTAGCTTGTCTCTTCAGTAACAGTTTGGTGTTAAACTATATCAATCTACATGTATGTTGAGAGATTATAGTGCTGTATAGACACCAGGCATTGTATGGTTGACAACTATAGGTGAATAAAGAGGTACATGTGTGAAATCTGGCTCTGTCATGCTATCTTGGAGCAGCCTACTTCCCTAAAGCTAATGTAAGCTAAGACATGACCGAGCGTGTTAGACATGTACCAACCTTGTGTGGGTCTGCAGCACAGCAACACGGTCAGCACTGAAGAGAAATGAAACTCAGGTTAGTTTGAGGTTTTGCACGCAGTCAGACTTGACAATTCTACTTGAGAAACCAGAGAAACTCAGAGGGATGTAGTGCATGGAAGACATTTGTAATATCTTCCATCCTTCAGATAAATTGTATTTTATGTTACAGGATACTAATTTAGATCTACTATATAATGTTAAAGAATGATTTGTTTGCAGTACTAATACAGGATGTAGACGCAGGATGAATACATGAAGGGGGATTTCTATAACATCTCCCACTGTAGCTGTCAGACTCCAAAAATCAGCTTTTAGTTTGCCTTTCATAAATGTGACTTCACTGATTGAACATCTAATCCCCTGTGAGCTAAGAAACAGCACTGACCCCCAGACCAAAGCTTCAACTCTGGGCCATAACAAGAGACTCTAAATGAAATATTGTGGTGCTGCAGAGATGTCCTGGCCTACACATCATATTCTACAGACTTAAGAAAACATCTTTGTTTGGTACAGATCCTCACAAAAATCACACCATAATCAAAAAATGAGAATGATGTAAAAATGATCATTCCCTCTAATATCGCGAATCATATCGCAATTGCAATATCAGTCAAAATAATTTAGATTAGATATTTTTTTTAAATCGCCCTAATACACACACTACTTTCTACTTACAGAGCAGCCATTGTAGAGATGTGCCCCCCATTCTACAGCTTGGCGATATGAGATCAACATTGAATTTTACCAGTCACACCAAGTAAAACCCACCCCTTTCCTCTTTGAATTGTATGTGGTCTTCTGTGGTTTTCAACTACTAGGCAGCAGGTATTTTAGTTTCGTTTATTTGCACCACAATGAAACATAGAATTGAACTGAACTGACTTTCTGTTTGTATGTGTGAGTACATGTCAGATTGCCTGTGTGGGTTTTCTCTTCAGCACTTACTGCACTGTGATAAAATGTGAAGTGATAATACCACAGTGATAAAAATACAATTACAAAGGCCACAGGTAGAAGAAATGCAAATGAGCTAAAATCCACAAGGGGCTTATAAAGCATCTCACCTCAGAATGAATGAGAGAAAGAAACAAAATCAAGAAATCAAGATGACAAGCAAAGACACAACTGACACCAGAATCTAAACAACAACAGACCACAACATGGTGGAACCACAGTAGAACAACCAGGCATGGCTGCAAGATGCATTAAATGACAATTAAACTAAACCTGATGGAGCAAATGGGGTAAAACAGGGGAGGTGAGAGAGTGAGAGAGAATTGAATAATGTGATGTAGGTGATGTAACCCCCCTCCTCTGGCGGCCATCTTGGAGGTCCTCAGCTCTGTGAACAGCTGACTGTGTTTCTGTCTCAACAGAATTGAACAGACGGTTAATTTCTGTCTGTTTCTGACTGAACTGATCATTTCATCATTGATCCATCTGATTGATTTAGTGTTTAGATAATGTCAGCTTGTTAGCTAGCTAACCATAGCATCTGGTCAGCTAACCATCACTGTCTTATTGTTAACACATCTGATTAGCACACTAGCTAACGTATCTAGTAGCAGCTAGTAGAGTTAGCAGAGGCTTGTAGTCGTTAACATTGTAGTGGGACTGAAATTTCAAATACCAAATAATAAGACACATTTATTATTTTACTTTCGGCTATTTATGTTTTGTGACCAAGTTTTTTTTTTTTTCCCCAAATGTGATGGATGCAGGTATCTTGACAATGACATTAATTATTAAAAAAAAATAAAAATAAAAATAATAAAAAATAAATGATTATAACAATAATAACAATAATAATAATAATTTAGATATACATATATACACACACATATATATATGCACATATACATACATACATACATACACATATGCACATAAAAAACATATACTATATATAATAATAGTAATAATATAAAATAAAGTACATTCATATATATACACATATATACACATACACACACATACAAATATATACACATTTACACACATATACATGTACATACATATACACACGCTATGATGTCATGTGATAATATATTGTAGTGACCTGTCAAGTTCAGAGGTGGGTCAGCCTGTCAGTCACTGTCAGGCTGCCAATCACAGTTGTACCCTGTATGTTTGGGCCAGGCTGCCCTTGTGGTTGGTGGTCTTGTGGTTCGGGGGCGGGACTTGTTATCTGTTAAATGGGTTTGCACTCTTCGTTGCAACCTCTCTTGTTGTTTCTCATGTAGGACAGAGAGTTATTACAAAGAGAGGTGCATTTATTGTTTTGGCATCGGCCATACTAAACCGATCTGAGGCATCCTCTGGACATCTGTAGCACGTCACAATTAACCTAAAGTAAAGTTCATCTTATATCATATTCACCTCAGTAATTTTCAACATATATTAACAGTTACAAGAAATATCCAGCGTCTTCCTGGAGCTGAGGCCTGTGGTTCTGCTGAGAGGAAGGAAGTGAACAGGAAGTGATTTTGTACCTGAGCCTCTGAAGCCTCTTACCACAACAACATGGTCGTCCACTAAACTCAACTAAACACATTGTACAGCTTCACACCTCAAGAACTGCACTGCAAAAAAATATTAAGGCAGTTCAACTTAAAAACAGAAGTTTCCTTGCTGCCTTAAAATTGTGAGTTGACTGAAGTAGTGCTGAATAGTCAGGTCAAAGGTCATTAGTTAGTTGTTCTAATGTAGAAAAGCTAACTGAGTGAACTGAAGACAATAAGCTCAATCAACAAATGTCTAGTCATGCTGATTCGTGTTTCCAAGTTGAATGCATTAACTGAGGAACTGAAATGCAGTGTTAATGTTTTCAAACAGATTAAGTTTGTGTTTATCTCCTCTTCCTCACATGATTAATACACAGTTCCGCATACAGTAGGCTTGTAGTTGCCATGTGCATCAGAGACATATTTGTTGGTGAATTCCCAGATAAATAGATAAGATAGATAGTAGATTTTATCATGGTTTTTTATTTATTTATTTTTTTAAATCGGAAGCTGACCTATGATTCACCAAACATACATACATAACAAGTCTCTATCCTGTAACTTCATTCAAACCAGAAGAAGGAAGAGAGAGAGTTAAACCGAATGCAATGCATGCTGGGAAGTCTGCTAATAAACTAACAGTGTTGAGTTTAGTGAACGCTTTATAAGGTGTTCTTTCAACTCGTAATTTTAAGTCACAGGATGTGAACTCATGATTTTAAGTCATGAAGCTCATAACTAGCGCTTTTAAGTTGAAATTGACAAACACATCTATATACATTGTGTTAATGGATAAAGTTGATTTCACTAAATTGCACTATGAGTTTCTACAGTGTGTATGTATAACATACTAATGCTAATAGTTTAAAAAACTATTCCTACAATGTGAAATCCACATGCTGAATGAGATGGAACGGTACTGAGAGTGATCTACTACTACTACTACTATTACTACCACTACTACTACTGTACCAGTAGGTCCAGTACAAGTACAGTATGGTATTTCTGTACTGGAAACACACCAGTATCTGTCCCATTAAATAAGTAAAGATATGTAATGTAATATGTAATGTAATGTAATCGTCCTGCTGGCTGGAGAGCGGCTCTCTGCTGACATCTAGTGGTTTAAATTAATAATTGCCCCAATTTGCCAAGTACTATTGATTGTGGATGATGGACACGGCTGAACCAATCAATTGAACCCCAATTAAAAGCAAAACATAGTAGGCTCAAGACACATATGGAAGACTTCATAGCACTGAAATAGGTCTACATGGACATGATTTAAAGACTGTAGGCCTGCTTTAAGTTTTTGATAATTGGTGGATTTAATATGAAATTGCTTAAGTTTTAATGGAGAACCAGCTAATGTTAAGCATTGTAATTGCAATTGTCGTTTGGGTTTATGAAGTTCATTTAGGAATTTTACATGGTTGATTATTTATATTGTTTCTTGGGTCAAGGCAATTCTAAGATTACTATTCATGTTTTTCAAGCAGAGCAACAGCCTGACACGATGCACCTCGAAGTGAAGAGAATGAGGAAAGATGGTCCAAGCTTCAGACATTGTTAATATGCCGAATTTTGTAAATGTTACGAAGATGGAAGAAAGATTAACCTGTTATGTAATGGTAACTATTAGCCTACCTACTGTGTTGTGAATGTTTTCTCTTTTTCACGGTGTGCTTTGACCCCTACAATCACCGCCTGCAGCTACACTGGAATTTGTAATTTTTTAATCTGATAGGTTTTACATAACTGGAGTGACAATTATCAATGTAATGGACGTTTGTGGAGCTTCAGAGATCATACTTATCCCATGTAGTTTGGAACGATTGAAAAGTCACTCATACATATTAATATATTAATGATATGAATACATGGGTATTTGTTTTTGCGCATAAATAATTATTTTAATAACTAATATTGATGCATTTTAATATTTG